>NC_056739.1:293276422-293541422 GCF_019279795.1 Protopterus annectens | reverse complement strand
CTTATCTTTAAAAAAAGAACTCCAGTATGTCCTTACCAATATACAAGTACTCTCATTGAAAATGGACAAAATGGATAAAAAACTGGACAACTTTAAGTAAAAATGCTCTAAACAGATGGAACAAATACATGAGACTTTAAAACAATAGAAATTCTAGATATCTGGGATAAAGGATGCTCTAAATCATATGGAAGGAAGGATATCTGAAGATGAGAACAATACTGAATTTTTACTAAAAGAGACTACCTTATTATTAAATAAAATTAATGACTTGGAAAATAGGTGGAGGAGAAATAATATTCATATTTTTGGATTGCCTGAAAAAAAAAGCAGAAGGAGAAAACATGGTAAATTTTCTCATATCCTTGCTTCCTAAGACTGAATTCATCTGAAGATATGTCATGTGGTATAGAGATAGTACATAGATCTTTGGCTGCTTCTTAATCAAAAACTAATCAACCACCAAGATCAGTTATTGTTAAATTCTTTTTGATATCTGGACAAGGAACAAATACTTAAAACAGCTTGGTCCACATCTCTTATTAAAACAGAAGATAAAATAAAAAGGTTTGATAATGACTATTCCAATGCTGTGATGACTAAAAGAAAAGGTTTTCTGCCAATGATAAAAGAACTTAAGAAAAGACAGAATAAAGTCCACTTACTTTTTCATGCTAGTCTTAAAATATTCCTTCCTCATGAAACTAGATACTTTGAGGACCTGGATTCTGCCTTTTCATTTCTAAAAACAAAAAGAATTCTGTACCAAATTGAAGACATGGACTGGAGTTAATAGTACATTGAAGAGACAAGCTGAAACAAATGGCTGGAAACTTACTGAGAAGAAAAAGAAGCTAAAAGATAAATGACTTTTAATTTTAATGCTATATTATTTCTCACTATTACAATATCAACATTTGCTTCATTTTCCATGATAAGATTTACTCGTTTCTTTTGATATTAATTTGAATAAAGGAAGAAAACATGGATTTATTCTTTTATAAGGTAAACAAATATTAGTTTTTTTAATTGACATTATATTTAACCCTTAGATAATCTCCTGTATTATATAATTATAATATTTTAGGCTATATACTTAACTTATATTTTACCTTAACAAATATTTAGTTGTTAAGTTTTCTTTATGGATATTATGCCAATGTTTTTTATACATCCAGGTTTCCTTTCTATATAAATATGGTGTATTAATATTAACAAGATAAATATTAATAATGTGATCTAGGTATGTTCATTTCTTTTTGATGTGTGGGTGGTTATGATTGTGTGATGGAGTCTGTATGAATTTTAGTTTGCCAATAATTTGATTGAGCTTTTTTTGTTAATGAATGAAAGTGAAGTTCTTGTATTTATCTGATAATTCTTGCACTTCTGTCATACTTGAGGTGACTGATTGTGATGCTTGGGTGGGATCCTGTGTTTAATATGTGAGTGCTGGGTGTTTTAAATGCATTGTCTAATGCTGTAGATTAGTGCTCTTTGGGAGAGTGTTGTCCAATCCTGTGGATCTTGGCTTTGAATGAGAGTGTTGTCTGATGTTGTGGATCGCTGCTTTGACTGAAAGGTTTTTTTTTTTTTTTGGTTCCTGTGTGGAGGGTTTTGCTGGATGTGGTCTTGAGTTTAAAATGACAAATGACAGTTTAAGATAGAGACTAAAGTCCTGATATCCTTAGTTTTATTCTAATTCCTGTTTACTATGAGGAAGTGGCAGTTTGCTGGATTAAACAAAGCCATGAATGCCAGTTAAGTAAAATCACATTATTTATGAAGATGTAATCTCTGCAATGGTGTATAAAAATTTCATGTAGGGTGCATGTGTCAAAGAGCTTTAGATACTAATTACATTAATAATCATGATACCTATATGACTATATAGAGCATTTGAGGGGTGTGTAACAGTATAATGCAATAGACAGGGTTTATTGATAACCCTGTTCATTTAAAGGTACTTGTATTAGCCATTGTTATTTACAAAACAGATGCAACTACATTATTTGATGTAAAACATGCAAATAAGAAAACTGTTTTATAAGACTTTTGAGACTTTATTACCAATAATCCTGATTTGATGATATACGTATAGTATCTTAAATTGTGAGTGCTGTATAATGAGCTCAGTTGTCTGGTTTTAGGCAAAATATTACTTTCACTTAATGACTATACCAAGTTTGTTTGTTTCCTATATTTAATACCAGGTTTAATATAAAGTAACATATATAATTCTGCTTTGATTTTTTTAAATAAAAGATTAAATGAAGAAGTATGACTCATTGATTAAAGGGAAAATGCATACTTGTATCAATATGTATGAAAGGTCAAAGGACACATAAAATACATGAGGTTTGATAACAAACCAATTTGTCCAGGGACATCTTCAGAGGGGGATTAGATAAATATATTAGTTGGAGTTAGGAGGGTATGGGGGGAGGAAAGGGTTAAATGAGAATGACGGATGATTGGGAGGTAATGAGGTAAGGGCAGGGAGGGGCTTAATGGGTTTTTGCAAGTGTAACTGGGTAGGGAGTCAAATTTTGGTGAGGGACAGGCTTGCCCTCTTCTGATCCCTCTCTGGTGTTGGATGTTTAATTCAAAGAGTTGGGAAAGGAAAGTGAGCAGTTGGAGGCTGCTTGATAAATAAAATAATTGAGCAGAGGTACAGATGCTGCTTATTGCTTGGATGTTTAATTCAATAAATGGTAAATGAAGTGAGTGATGGGACACTGCTTCATAAGTAAAGTAAGAAAGTGGAGGCATGAACACTGCTTACTGGGTCAGGATGAGTGAGGTCACACTGTCCTAATTAACATTACATGGATAGTTATGCTGTGATTAAAATCAGCGTTACTATGTTTCAGTTGTAATTAATAAATATGAGTTAACAAAATTATGTTTATGCAAGTTTAATAAAGGTCATCAAACGTCATTCAGTGTGATGTGTTTATTGAAGGGGACTGAGACAAGTATCTTTAAAAGCTCTCTTTTTATTAAAATATAACTTTTTATAAGAAATGTTACATGAAATAGTAAAAAGTGACTATTAGTTATCCTCCATCGTATATACACTATTTATTAAAAGATTTTAGAATAAAATTTTGAAACTAAGTTCTCTGCTATTTGTGCTAAGAGAAAGATGGCTGCATTACCTAATTATTTATTTTCACTAGCAACTATGAATAGTGTCTTTGAACTTTTAATTTTAAGTTATTTATCAAGTGTCTTTGAGTTGCTTCTTGGAAGGTGTAGCTGCACCATGTTGGTTCATTTAGTTAATGTATAGAGTAGTGTTAGTAATGTAATTTAAATAAAAGATTGGCAAGACTAACAAAGCTTCAGCTTGTACTGTAATTGTATTTTGATGTCTAAATTTAAGAGAGCAATGGGTCTATAGCTAAGAGGGATTTGTTTAATCAGAGTGGGGTTTAAGTATCAAGATTGTTTATGAATTGTTTAGATATTTTCCCAGATTCTGTGAAGTATAATATAATTGTATATTTTAAGCAGGATATTGGATAGTTGCAGGTTGAATTTTTGGTAAAATTCGGCAATGAAACCGTCTAGTCCTGGGGCTTTATTTATTTATTGTGAGTTTGATTTCATCAGATGAGAGAGGTCTGACTAAGAGATTATTATGCTCTTTGTTCAGATGGGGAAAGCATAAGTTCTTTAAAAATTTATAGGTTCATAGGTTCAAAGGTTCATACTAGGCTATCTGCCCTACGGCATTTATAAGCCTAGCCCATAGATATGTGGCTTTCGCCACCCCTTTAGTTTGAATAAAACTATGCCTATTATTTTGCTGTGCCTCTGTCAAGCAGTGACACTGAAGTAATCCCTGGGGTATATCTGCAATCTCCCATCCATTGGTCAAGATTCCTCTTGAACAAGGCCAGCGAGGTGCTCTGCCTCACATGTACCGGTATTTTGTTCCACAGCATAGGAAGTCTCTGGGTGATGAATCTGTCCCTCCAGCACGTCCTATTAATAACCATGTCAAGGTTTAAGTCTCCCGCCCTTGTGGTTCTGAGGGATCTAGATTTTTTGAGGTGAAGCATATTCATCAAATCTGGGATTGACATGGCCTTATATGTCAGGCACAGGTCACCTCTGAGCAAGCGGTATGAGACTGAATGGAGCTGGAGTTCTTTCAGTCGGGCAGCATAAGACATATTTTTGAGCCCCTTTATCCTCTTGGTGAGGAACCTTTGGGGCCTTTCCAGCTGCTGCAGGTGTCGGGTCAGATACATTCCGAATGGGGCATTGTACTCAATCATAGGTCTAATGAGTGATGAGTACAGGGGGACGATGACCTCTCTTGATCTAGATGTGAATCCCTTCATGATCAGGTGGGCAATGTAGAAGGTTTTCCTGACTACTTTAGCAACATGAGTGTCAAATGAAAGGCTAGTGTCAACCTGGGTCCCCAGGTCCCTGATGACTTCTTCTGTGCTCAGTGGATTGCCACCTATATGGTAGCTAGGGGTAACCTTGTTTTTTCCGAAGGGTATGACTATGCATTTCTTGGCGTTTAACTTTAGGCCATGGCTCTGGCACCAGTTATCCATTTCTGTGAGGCCCTTCTGAAGTATATCTGTGTCAGAAGTGTTTTCGACACGGCCCAGTTTGCAGTCATCTGCAAACTTTGTCAGCCATAACCCTCCTGTGTTTGCTTGTACTTCAGAAAAGTAGATGCCGAACAAGAGTGGACCCAGGACTGAGCCCTGTGGTACACCACTTGTGACAGGCTTTGAGTCTGACATGGCTCCAGCAACTCTGACCCTGTGGGTTCTGTCACTTAGCCAGTTTGCAACCCATCTTGTGATGTATGGGTTTACATTCAAGCTGATGAGTTTTTCGATGATACCTGAGTGGGGTATTGTGTCAAAGGCCTTTGCCAGGACGAGGTAGGCTGTATGGACTGCCTATTCCTCATCAATGGCCTTGGTGACTGTTTCGAAAAAGTCAACCAAGTTTAAAAGGCATGATCTGCCTTTGACAAAGCCAAACTGGGTTGGATCCAAAGTCTGCAAGTTCCCTATGTCTTTATTTATGAGTTCCATTATGATCCTCTCCATGGCTTTGCAGATAAGGCTTGTCAAGCTAATGGGACGGTAATTTCCAGGGTCGGTGGAGGCACCGCCCTTGTGAAGTGGGGCCACAGTCGCCTTGCGCCACTCCTTGGGTACGTATCCTGAGGTGATGCTAAGATTAAACAGCTGTCCTAACTGTGGGTTTAATTCCTCAATGAGTTCGTGGAGCACACAGCCTGGGACACCATCCGGTCCCATGGATGCTGTGTTTTTTGCCTTGGAGAGAGCAGTTCTCACCTGGGCGTTGGAGATGTTTGGGGGGATACAATCCTCTGGTATAGATATCTCTCCTTTTGGGGGATGGGGAGAAGTTTGCACTGAACCTGTCAGCCAGTATGTTGGCAATGTGTGTAGGTTCAGTAATCTTCACATCATTTTGGACTAATTCTGAGCATATCTGGGAGTTTCCTCCTAGGTTTCTAACATAGCTAAAGAAGGCTTTATGATTGCCTTTTGTGTCCTTGGTGATTTTTCTCTCAAAATTAGCCTTGGATGATTTTATGAGAGCTCTTAGTTTTTTACTTATAATGATCAAAGGTGTCTTACCTTTCAAGGATTTTGCTCTATCTTGTAGTAGCTTCCTCCTTTTGTTGTAGAGCTTGTTTATGGCTGGGGTCCACCAGACTGGACGCTTGCCTTTGGTACAAAGAGTCTTAGTTTTGTTTGGGATTGCCTGATCCATGCAGTCCTGTAGGTGCTGGTAGAAGGCATTTGTAAGTGATTCAGCAGTTTGAGTAATGTTTACCACTGACTCAGGGGCCTTAAAGGAAACCACACTAGTTTTTAGAAGTGTGAAGTCGGCTTTTGAGAAGTTTTTCACTGTGGTCTTTTTTATTTCAGGTTGGGGCGGGATGAGGACCTCCAGCGAGATTAGTTTATGATCTGATCTCACCAGTGAGGGGTATACTTCCGGTTTTGAACATTATGAACCCATGTTTGTGATGATGAGATCAAGTATGTTTTCTCCTCTTGTGGGGATGGTGACTAGTTGTTTCATGGCATTTGAGTTTATGAATTCCAGGAACCTTTGGGCTAGAGAGTTTGGGCTTGAGTAGTGTTCCCAGTCTATATTAGGGTAGTTGAAGTCACCTAGTATGATGGTGTTTGGAGATACATTTATCCCCTCCAGTGTTTTCAGGAAGGCCATGTGAGGTTCCTGAGTTTGAGAGGGTGGCCTGTAACATGCTACAAATTGCAGAGCAGTCTTGCCTATGGTTAATTGCACCTGGATGGTCTCCGATGCATCGTGCGTTGCCACCAACCTTGAGGTGTGGGTGTCCTTTATGAATATGGACACCCCCCTCCTTTTTTTTTATCACATAGGTCGCATTGTATTTGTTTTTGGGGGTTATAGATGTTGTAGATTTCAGCAAAGGAGTTAATTATATCTGCATTTTTGTAATGTTTTTACCTTTATAATATATCTTTGATATGTTCTGAGGTCCATTCCCTATGTTTATTAATCTGGCTAACGTTTTGAAAGGGACCTAGAGTCAGAGTATTTGTACAGAAGTTCTAATTCAGTAAAAGATTGTTTTTGCAGATGAAATGCGTAAAGTTTTTTTTTTTTTGAATATCAAGCATACTATCTGTTAAATCAGAGGAGTATTTATTTTGGAGTTTTAGCTCTATCTCCTTTAACTCGTTCTTGAGCAACTCTTTTTCTTCTTGTTCACGTTTTTTGTAAATAGATGCTTTCTGGATGAGTACCCTTCTAATGACAGCAGCCCACTGTATATCATATAATATGTTACGGGAGGTTAAGTCATGTTCTAGTTGGGATAGGATTGAATTGATTTCTTTTATTACTTCTTTTTTTAATAGATTGTCATTTAGTGACCAATTTGCAGAACCACCTCTATTGTTGTTATAGTAGGTTGGATTAAGAGTTAGTGAGATTTTCGAGTGATCTGAAATTGATCTCATATCTAATTCACAATTAAGAATTTGATTAGAAAAGGTTGCAGAAATTAGAAAGAAATCAATTCTGGACCAAGTCTTGTGCGAGGTAGTGAAATATGTGTATTTATTTGTTGATCTGTCATGTTCGCAAACTAAGTAGGGGTCTATTAAGTTGAAATTATTTATTAGTTCCTTCAAGGTTAATGTAACTTGGGACAACTGTTTTCTAGTTTTGCTTGAACTGTCCTTAGGAGGCTCAATAAGAGCATTCCAATCACCACCAATAATAAGGTAGTGGTTAGGGAATTTCAGTAGTAGATTGTAAATGTTGTAAATAAAATGTTGATTAGAGTAGGGGCTATATATGTTGAGAAATAGGATATGATTATTTGGGGTTCAACCCAACACTCTCATACTGGGTGACTTCAACTACCCCTCCAACAATTAGGAAAACTACTCATGCATCAATACACTTGCCCAATGCTTCCTGGAAGTCATTAATTCCAATGCACTGGACCAGCTCATTCTTACCCTCACTAGTGGAAGCAACATCCTTGACCTGGTTATTACTAACATGGGCAACCATTGCTCAACACCAATAGTCAATTCCTCCCTGGTTAGATCTGACCACAAACTAATTAGCATGGAAATCCACATCTCACCCACACCACCAGAAAAAGTAACCACCATGAAAAACTTCCCCAAAGCTGACTTTGGGCTCCTAAAAACAGAGGTGGCTAAATTCATGGCACCCATGCAAATGGAAAATAAGTGTATGACCACCAATGCACTGTACGAACATGTACATAAAAGCATGGAAATAGCCATACGAAACAGAACCAAGATGCTCTCCTCCCAAAAAAGGAAGCCAATCCGGTGGTCCCCTGCCATTAGCAAACTCTACAACAGAAGGAAGAAACTGTTGCAGAAAAAGGTGAAGTCCCAAGACTGAGAAAACTCCCTTATTTGCCTCAACAAAAAAGTTGAGATACCTCATCAAAACCTCTAAAGCTAGCTATGAAGGCAGAATTGTGGCAGACACTAAAAACAACCACAAAACCTTCTACAGTTATATCAAGAATCTCCACGGCAATACCCAAATTTGCTCTGAGATACTGCACAACGGTACCTCCTATACTCAGCCAACAGATATTGCCAACATACTGGCTGACACATTCAGTGCCAACTTTACCCCTCTCGCCCTCCCAAAGGACCAATCACAACACCAGAAGAATGCCAGGCACCCAGCATTACTGCAGCAGAGGTTAAAGCTGCATTCTCCAAGGCCAAGAATACAGCTTCCATGGGACCTGACATTATCCCTGGCTGTGTTATGAACTACAAAGTGAACTGGCAACACACCTGTGTGCCCTGTTGAAGCACAGCCTCACCTCAGGCTTTGTCCCTACAGAATGGCGCACTGCTACAGTCATCCCTCTAAATAAAGGGAGAGCGACTACAGACCCTGGGAATTATCGCCCCATTAGCCTGACAAATCTGACATGTAAGGCTATTGAGCGCATCATCATGGACCTAATTAACAAGGATATAGGGAATCTCCAAACTCTGGATCCCAGTAATTTGGGTTTGTGTAGGGTAGATCATGCCTGCTCAACCTGGATGACTTATTTTGAGTCAGTCACTAGAACTGTGGATGAGGGCAAGGCAGTTCATACAGCCTATCTCGATCTGGTCAAGGCCTTTGATACCATTCCCCACTCAGGAATTGATAGACTCACCTAACTAGGCATCAATCCCTATATCATTAGGTGGGTTGCAAATTGGCTCACAGATAGAAAGAACCCACAGTGTGAAAGTAGCAGTCTGACTCAACCCTGTTAGAAATGTTACACCTAAAGAAATCCCAATTCCTCCGCACCACACACCCCAAAGACCTCAGCCTCATTACCACAATCAACAGAAAAGATTCATAACCCAGAGACTGCCCATGCTGTGGAATAGACTTCCCATACATGTCAAGCAGAGCACCTCACTGGCCCTTTTCAAGAAAAATCTTGATGAGTGGATGAGAAATAGAAAGTTCACTCCAGGGATCACTCCAGTGGCTCTACTTGATAGAGGCACTGGGAACTAATGACGACATGATGCCAGGGCATTTCTATAGGATAGGCTTGTAAAGACTCCAGGGCCGTTGGCCTAGTACACACCTATGAACCTATGAATTGGGGATAAGAGCAGGTAAAGTAACACCAATGGCCGTTTATGTCAGATTTGGTATTTATTTCTTCTGGGAAAATTTTTTTAAATTACAATGGTAGTCCCTTTAAAGCAGTATCATTACCAGCTGAGATGATTTACTTAATCCAATTTCTCTCCCTATCTCTTTCCCATTGGTCATTGGTTAGGTGGGTTTCTTGAGGGTAAATGTTAGATTTGTTCTGATATAATAGATGCGTGACTAGATTTCTTTTTTTTTTTTATCATGAAGACCACTGATGTTCCAGGAGTCGATTATAAGCATTATGTGATTATTTTAGGTAAGTGTCAGTTTTTAAGTATAACTGAATTATATTGTTGTGAACTATTAGACTTGGTGTTAATAGATTTAGTGCTGAATTATGAGTGGCATCTATTACTCCTACAACTAGCTTAGTGCCTAACCACTTATCCCCCTGAAGTATTTGGATGGATGAATGAGTTGAAGTTGTGAATTGAGCTTGAAGTATTACTGTAAGGTTGGAGGGAGATAGAAATCAACCATATTAATCAATTCCAAGTATCAACAATCATTATGCAACTTATACTTCTCTTACTCCTTCAGTATGAGTTTACTAAGAACAACAAAATACATTATTTCCATCCTTCATAATAATGAAATGTGGTGAAGTTGGAGAAAGGTCTCTCATAATGTTCTACCTCTAAAGATTGCATTTTGAGTGAGATGGGCAACATTCTAGACTAAAGATTCTGATACTAAGATGAAATGTTATCATCTATTTGCAGTATAGTAATACCAGTTTTACTTGGAGAGATAATAATGATCTAAAAATGTAAATATATAAATTTACATACAATATAGGAGCAATGTAATTGAGCAATTATAACTTTATATATAAGGCTGAAACACATATACAAAGATATTGTTTTAAAATATTTAACGAAGTAGCACATTAACCTATGTAAGTTTAAATCAAACTTTAAGGCTATGAAACGCATATATGGTTGTGCATCTAAAAGGATAAACTTGGACTGCATGGATAACAGACTTTACCAAGGGTTAAGTTGCAGGTGTTGAAGTAGTTACAAAAGTTATTTGAGTTTGTCAGTAATAATGATATCTTTCCTTATTTGATTAAAATAGTACTTGTCTAAGATGATCGTTTAGCTTGATGGTAATGGGACATACACTCAGAAATACGCCTTATGTCTAGAGTGCTAAAGATGGATATATATTTAAACCATATAGGGCAGGATTCACGAAGGCTTGCACGGAGTCTAAGAGTAGTGTAAGACTCCATGGAGCCCTCGCGATCCAGGAACAGCCCTAAATTCCGTGTAAGAGACCAGCTAAAACATCTCTTACACGGAGTGGGTGTGGATATGCTAATCACCTCACTTGCAGCCGAAAGGCATGCAAATGAGGTAGATTAGTGATCCAGGAAGCCCAAAGCAGCCCGTGTAAGAGCCGTTTTAGCTGCAGAAATGTACTCAGCTGACAACTGAGTAAGTTTCTGCAAAAAACACAGTGGAGCCATGTCAGCTCCAAATAAAGGGTGCATATGTGTCAGGCAGCATGCCAATGGCCAAATATGTGGCCATTGGCAAGGTACCCCGATGCAAATATAAGAAATAATTTTTTTTTCCGGCGATCGACGATGTTTAAACACAGTGCAGCCCCACGCAAACGGGCTGCGCTGTATAAAACATAAAAATGAAGGTTATAAACCCACAAATGTGGGTTTTATGCAATACATGGATTTACAATGCAGGGACCAGCAGACCAAAAACAACATGGCCACCGTTTAGTGGTTGCTAAGGGGGGAAGCTGAGTCTAAGACATGTAACTAAGCATTAGTAGGCAATCTGATGTAAATGAGTGTTAGGATACTGAATTCCACTGTCACATAGCAAATGAGCACATTCTGAGTAGTGTAAGAGATACATAAGGGGGAGGAATAGAGTAGGAGATAGGTGACATCACAGGGGGGAATGGCAGAAAGAAATGCAGTTCATTGGAGGTCAGTGTTACATGACAGATGACAGACACAGATCATGGAAAAAGGAGTGCCACAAGATAAGCATGGGAAAGTCAAGAAATGGAAGGTGTACACTGTTGCTTACACCAAAGTTTCTTGCTGGGCATGCATGCGCATGTGTGCGTGCCATGAGGCACGAGTAGGGCAGTGTGCGCGTGTGTAAGGCAGACTGAGCATGTGGGAGCCTGTTGACAGACTTTTAAGACTGTTTGCGCTGGTGTGCGCGTGTTTTAACCCAAATAAGTAGATTCTGAACCGTGTAAGCATGTGTGCGCGCGTGTACACCACTATGAGCGTGTTTCTGCTGGTATGCGCATTGCTCCCCCCTGAGGAAACAGAGAGGAAAAAGGAAGCAACAGAATTAGTAGGAAGCTAGCAGGGAATACTGCTGGAGCTAGCAGGTGAAAACAATTAGAAGCAGGCAATTACACAGGCAGAATAGTAGCTCAGCCAAGCACTTAAAACTCTGCAAACAGCAGTGCAGGATGTTTCTCTCAAGAGACACTGCAAGACAGGAGTAAGCTATTAGAAGTGAAAACTGAAAAAGCTGAACTCAGAGCAGAAATGCTAGGGGCTGCCATAGCTGTCATAAGGAGACATAGGCTACTTGCTGAGGGTGGTGACAATGCAAATGGTGCCAGACAACCCACAGTGAGAACACGGAGAACAGTGTACAGGCCCAGGGTCACCTACCATGGGTTACATGAGCTGGAGATAGTACAGCGCTATAGAGTGGACAGAGACCTCCTGCAGCAAATTGTCGAGCTGTGCAGGCCATGCCTCACACACACAGAACCAACAGAGGGGAACCCATCCCAGTGGAAACCAAGGTATGTGTTGGCCTAAGAATACTAGCAACAGGTACCTTCCAGAGACCAACTGGTGATATGATGGGGATATCACAGGCATCAGCCTCCAGGGTACTGCACCAGTTCCTGGATGCCATGTCAGCACATGTCGGTGATCATGTATATTTCCCCAATGCCCGTGAGGTAATGGCCAGCAATATGCATCTCTTCCAGCAAATAGCGGAATACCCTGAGGTAGTAGGTGCAATAGACTGCACGCACATACGCATCAAAGCACCAGCCGGTGAGTGGGGTAGGGCCTACATTAACCACAAGGGCTTCCCCTCCATCAACTGCCAGGTTGTGTGTGATACCCAGGGCATAATAATGAATGTGTGTGCTGGCTGCCCTGGGAGCTACCATGATTCCCATATCTGGCATTTGACGCAGCTGTACCAGACATTTGCCAATGGGGACATCCCACATGGACACCTACTGGGGGATGCAGGTTATGCACTGGAGACGTAGCTGATGACACCCATCAGAAACGCACACACACCTGAACAGGAATGCCATAATGAGGCACACGCACAAACACATAATGTAATAGAGCATGTGTTTGGGCTGCTCAAGTCACGGTTCCGGTGTCTGGACACATCTGGTGGAGCCTTCCAGTACTCACCAACTACATGTACCCAAATTGTCATGGTATGTGCTATGCTACATAATATGATCTTGTGAAAACAGCTGCAGCAGGACCAGCATATGGCCGGGCCAAACAGCCCCCCACCATTGCCAAGGCCATCACAGGCAGAGCGTGACTCGGAGGAGGAACAACATGAGCCTGCCCCAGTAGGCAGAAGGAGGCGTGCCCAGTATGCCCTGGCCTTGGCAAAGAGGCAACGCATAGCACATACACTGGCTCAGTAGGAACCCTGGGAATGATACCCCTCTCTGACTCACTCATATAATAACAGGGATGCCTAAAAAGACATAACCTGCTCTCAAACATTTACAGGGAGTGTAGTATGTGCATCCGACAGAGGCAGCCCTGCAGCACCACCTGAGGCATGAATGCCATGTGTTAAGCAATGTAACACCATGTAGTATATGCACACTTGATGACCCTGACTAACATCCTACCCTCACCAAGCATGATGCCACAATATGACGATGAGATGATCAATTGCAATAATTGGCTGAAGTATTGCAGTTAGTCAAAGGGGATCCAATGTGTGCCAGCCTGGGATGACATGCTGAGCATGACATGATGCTCCACCTGCTAGGGGTGGCGTGCACCTATCAGTCCAGGCCTTATGAATACTGGCAAAGGCTGTTGTTACCCACAGCATGCCCTGAATAGGTAAGGCTCAAAACACAAACCCACCTCCATAGGTATCACAAGGGATAAGAACCTAGATGTAATGCTACCCAATGCCAGAAGTCTAAACAGCAAGATGCATGCAGTCTAAACTCCCCCAGTATGGAGAATGTTGATATCTGTCCTGTAACAGAAAACTGGGTCAAGGCTCACAACAGCACCCTAACACTACCAGGTTACACCTCATACAGTGCTGTACAGCCTCAAAACATGGAACAAGCTACAAAAGGAGGGTGACTAGCAATAATTGTCAAGGATAACCACACCCCCATGTTGGTACCACAACAAGAAGCAACATGGACTAGCCATGGTCAAGTAACAGTGGCTAAAATTGCCTCCCAGTTTATAGCCTGCTACAAACTACCATCCTAACACCAGGAACTGCACTTGGCCTATGTTGGAATACATGAATATATCAAGCCCTCCAAACCACATTATAGTGGGTGACTAAAAATACCCAGACATAGACTGGGAGCATTATACTAGCTCCAACACTGTAGGACAAAAGTTCCTAGAATCCATAAACCAAAATGCCCAGGAACAACGGACCACTCCCACAAGAGGGGTAAGCATACTGGATGTGATAATCAGCAACATAGGTACTGGATGGCAAGATGAGAAGTGTATCCCTCACTAGTAAGACCAGACCATAGAGTAATCACACTGGATATACACATCCTGACCACAGTCCCTGGCCAGAAAACCACAGTGAAAAACATATGTAAAGCAAAAGTTTCACTCCTCCAAACTGATGTGGAATCCATTAAAGGCCCTGTGCAGGTGCAAAATATGGGTCACACCTCAGAACCTGTTATACAGGCATTCCATGAACACTGCCAGGAATGCTTGAATTATGCAATCCCAAATAAAACCAAGACGCAATGCCATACACGCAGGCATCTGGCATGGTGGACTCCAGCCATTACCAAACCATGCAAGAGAATGAGGAAGCTACTACATGATAGAGCAAACATAAAAAGGGAAGTAATCACTGATCAGTAGTATGGCAATAAAATATGTCCACACATACAATCCACTAAGGCCAGCTACAACAAGTTGAATCTGTGAATCTTGAGGCAATGTTACACCTGCCCCAAGTACACAGACAACCCTCAACTCCCCCCAAGAAATACAAATATATGTGAGAGAGGCAACCATTTATCCAAACCGGAGGCTGAGCTCCCTCAACTCAGTACTGTCAAAACTAGTCAGGAGGAGAAGGTAACCACACACACCACAAACCCAGTCCCACATAGACCTATCACAACTGCAAACCAAAGACATAAACACAGAAAAACATTCCCGGAGGCCCTAATTACAAACACACCACACCAACAGAGGTCTCCAAAGCAGACACCCAAGCAACCACAACCTCCAAACATAGCACATGCAACACATAGTACACAAAGTTGGTGTGCCAAACAGTCACAGGCCAGAAGGAGAAACAACATGCCTGATACAGTTGTAATAGGTGACTCCATAGTCAGACACACTGCTGTCCCGCTCACCAGACTGAACAAGGGAAAGGGTACAGTAAGCTGCCTGTAGGCTGCTACAATATGCCACATAACACCAGTACGCAGGTCACCCCAAAGCAAGTAGAAATATGATGCAGTCATTGTCCATGCTGGCGTGAATGACCTGAGATGTACCTCTCCGGGCTACATGAAAAGAGACATAGATGAGCTCTCTGATTATGGAGTCCAGGCCGGTATGACACTGACCGTTTGCAGCATCCTACCCTCACCAAGAATGATGCCACAGTACAAACACAGAATGATCAGCTTTAACAAGTGGCACAATTACTGGTGTCATTCCAAGGGGATCCAATGTCTGTCTGCTTGAGATGTCATGCTTTACAAGCCATGCTGCTGTTCCAGGGATGGCTTGCACCTGTTACCCCTGGGCGTCTGGATATTGGATAAGGCTTTTGCCACCTCCATAGAGCCTTTCGTAGGCAAGGCTGAAAAGACTAACACACCACCCTAGAAAACATAAGTGGAAAGAAACATAAGGGTAATGCTGACCAATGCCAGACGTGTAAACCTCAATATGCATGCTCCCGAGGCCCTCCCCAGTATGGAGAACACTGATGTCCGTGCAGTGACAGAAACCTGCAGCAAGCCTCCTGACAGCACACCAGCACTACCAGGTTATACCTCATATCATGCGTTATGGCCCCAAAACCTGGACCAAAACATAAAAGGAGGGGGGAGCATCCATATTCAGCACAGACACCCATACGTCCAGGTAACTGACAATTCACAAAGCATAGGAGACCACCCATGTGCAACTAATCATAGGCAAAACTGCTGTACAGTCTGTAGCATGCTACAGACCACACTCTCACACACAGGAACCCCACCCAGCCATCCTAAAGACACTGGACAGTATGAATGTCTCACCAAATACCATACAAGGTACTCACAAATTACCACATAGGTGGTAAACCATTATGTATGGAAGGAGTAATCAGGGGACCTAGGGACACAAGTGGACAGTAACCTGTTATGTAACACTCACATTGCCAACGTGGCTAGGAAGACTGTCTATATTGGACACCGTATCATGAAAGGATTCACATCTACGTCAACAGAGGTCATTGTGCCCCTATACTGTTCTCTTATCAGACCCATAATCTAGTACAATGCCTCATTTGGGATGTACCTTACCTGACACCTGCAGCAGTTAGAAAGACCTCAAAGGTACCTCACCAAGAGGATAAAGGGTCTCAAATATGTCATATGCTGCCTGGCTGTAGACACCCCAGCTGAATGCAGTCACATACTGCCTACACAGAGGCATTGTATGCCTGTTGTACAAGGCCATGTCCAACACAGGAGTAATGGACATGCTCCACCCCAGAAAACCCAAAGCCATCGGAGCTGTGAGAATGAGAGATGTCAACCTCAACACATAATGAAATAGGATGTGCTGGAGGGACAGATACATAACCCAAAGGCTCCCTACACCCTGGAACAGAATCCCACTCCATGTTAGGCAGAGCCCCTCACTGACACTCTTCAACAGAAATCTTGCCAAGTGGATGGATGATCGTAGATGTACACTGGGGGTCTTCACTGTGTCACGTCCAGACAGAGGCACAGTAAAGTAAATCATAAATGGCCATAATATTCACATAGCAAGGGGTGGTGAAAGCCGCACACACTCTGGTTAGGCTTATAAATGCCCTAGGGTGGATATCCTAGTATAAACCTATGAAGATACAAATTGTACAGGACACTAAGGATAATCACAAGGCTTTCTTAACTGATGGTAGGAACCTTGTTGGGAATTCACAGATATGCTCTGAATCACTCAAATATTACAAACAACATACCAAACACACACACATATTGCCAACATCCAACCTGACAGGTGCAGTGCAACCCCCCCCCCCCAGAATGCAAAATATCTATCCCAGCAGACTGCTGGCCCCCTGACATTCCAGATGCTGAGGTAACAGCCAGCATCTACAAAGCAAAACACACAGCAGCAATGGTATGAGATGGTGTCCTGGGCTGAGTCCAACATGGACTCCAAGAAGAATGGAATGCCAAATCACACTACTGCTCAATGTCAGCCTTACCACAGGATATGTACCCAAAGAGCAGTGTACAACAACAGTGGTCCTTCTCAACAAAGGTGTTGCCTGAATGGATACTGCAAACTACCACCCCAGAATCCTGACAAGTTTGGTCTGCACAGCTATGGAAAGGATCAGCATGTACCGCAGACATAAAGATATTGGGGACCTACTGACACCGGACCCTACCCAGTGTGGCTTTCTTAAGTGCAGATCCTACCCCTTAAACATGTTTGACTCATTTGAAACAGTCATTAAGGTCATTGATGAGGGCAATGTGGTCCACACAGCGTAGCTGGACCTTGCAAAGGCTTCCATACAATACCCCACGTGTTCATTTTAGATAAGCTCACCAGCTTAAATATAAACCCCTATGTCAGTAGAGGGGTTGCAAACCAGATCAAGGACAGAACTGACATGGTCAGACATGCTGCAGCCATGTCAGACTACAAACCAGATATAACTGGCATCCCACAAGGCCTGGTTCTGGGACCTCCCTTGTTTGGTATATATGTCCCATAGGTACAGGCCAACATGGAAGGACTGTGTCTGAACATGTTTGCAGAGGACTACAAACTGGCCACCATATCTGACCCTCCAGCTGACACAAACATCCCACAAAAGGGCCACATAGAAACAGACAACTGGTGCCATAGCCATGTTAGCAAGCTAATTGCAGAAAAGTGTATAGTCAACCCTTGTGGATATACAGTAAGTGACCACCAATTACCACATAGGTGTTAACCCATTAAGTCCTTAACATGTAATGAGAGACCTGGGGACACAAGTTGATAGATATCCTGCATTGGACAAGCATGTGGCTGTAGTGGTTAAAGAAACATACCATATACCCACCTAATCATGAAGGTTGTCAGATCTAGATAAGGGGAGGTCATTGTGGCTCTGCAGTCATCCTTCATCAGCGTTACAATTGACTACAATAGCCCCTGTGGGATGTACCTCAGCAGACACCTCCATCAACTGTAAAGTCCCCAAAAGTACCTCACCAGGAGTATCAAAGAGCTTGAACAGATGCCATGTGTTGCCTGATTAAACAAACTGCAGCTCCACACACTGCCATACTGCCCACCCAGAGGCAAGCTGTGCCTGATGTATAAAGCCATGTCCAAGCTGGAATCAATGAACATGCAGCACCTTGTACAATCTGAATGGCAGTGAGCTATGCACATGAGAGACCTGAACCCCAGCACTGACATACATAGGACAAGCTGTACTGAATAATCCATAACACAGAAGCCACCCCCACTCTTGAGTAAACTCCCAGTACAGGTTAGCCAGAGAGTCACTCATCGACTCTCCTCAAGAGGAATCTTGATGAGTGGATGGGAGATGGTAGGTTTACCCTGGGTATCACTGTTATGTCATGGGTAGACGGAGGCACAGTACAGTAACCATGACATATGTCATGGCAAACTCCACTTACAATGTGTGTTGAAGGACAAACACACTCTCCGACTAGCATTAGAAATGGCCTAGGGCACATCTCTAGTGTTTGCCAATGTACACCTATGCTGTGGAATACACTACCAATGTTGGAAAAGCCTGGTTTAAGTAGTTCATATCTGAACATAATGCAACATGGTCAGATGTGCACAACTGGCCCCTAACCAGGCTGTTGTGCTCACTATGAAAATGTAAAGCAGTGATAGGACTAAAGCCCAGGATACTGTCCACCACAGTGAAAGTACTGAACCAGTACACTATACGGTACTACAGTGTTAGGTCAGTATGAAAGGATGTTGACAACTGTATGCAAAGTATCCCATGCAAACCCTGCAGGCACAGTATAATCCCTGTTGTGTTCAGACACAAAGCAGTTGGACAGTAACTACACAACATGACACACAACACACAACCATAAACGTGAGATATTGTTGAAGTTCACACTCATCCACAAATGTGGTGGGCTGCAGAGTTCAACATATGGAAAGCTCACACTGGGCATGCTCGCACACTTTGATAAATGAGACATATGTCAGACAACATGCCATGGAAAGCCTGAACTGGGCATGCTCACACACTTAGGCCAAATCTCAGTTTAGCAGTTGGCCACACATATCTGGTATTTGTACGTGTTATTCCAGGAACCAACCACATTACAGCAATCTGCCCAGTGCACACAGTTAAATGACTACAGAGACATAAGTGATATAGTGGATCCCTCTCATATTCAAACATCTTCCACAGATAAACAAGTTGATCATAGAAACAGGGAATGCTATGGCAATAAAGACCTGCAAACAGTCTATCAGCAACAAATATTGTGCATCTGACAATTAAACATATGGGTGTAGAGGTCAACACTAGGCTGTTTGCCCTAGGGAATGACAGCTTAGCCAGAGTGTGCTTGGCGTCTGCCTCCCCAGTACAGTAGGCTACTGTGCCACTGTAAAGTAGGTCACATAAGGCACCGTGAGGCTAGTGTGCTGTGCCTCTGTCAAGCAGGGACACAGTGGAGATCCCAGGGGTTGAATTTGCTAAGCCACATCCATGTTGTTGGTGTGTGCTGGAAGAGGGTTGGTGAGGACCTCTAACAGTAAGTGGGCGCCAATAACAGACTGAGGGGAGCCTTATCTGCATTGTCTGGACAATTGCACTGTCAACACTTTGTCATGATGATTATGAGGGATTGAAGTGTCGTGCCAGTACTGTTCAGAGGTGTCCTCCCTCTGTGGGCTACTTCTCTGCAATGTATTAGCTCACTCTGTCTGTTGGACAGCTCATATATGGCTGGTGTACACTTGACAGGTGTCCTGTTGTGGAGGCATGGGTATATTTGGGATAGCATGATCAATGCAAACCTCCCACATGCTCATAGAATGCAATTGTCAAGGATTATGCAGAGTGGCCTGTATACTTCCCCAGCATGGGTCCTTTGAAGTCTTCCACCCCAGTCTTCACAAGTGTAAAGTCTGCTTTTGATAAATACACTTGTTTGCAGTGACAACCTTGCCTGGGGGTGGGGATGGGATATGGATGTCCAGGGAAAGGTTGGTATGGTCAGATATCAACAATGGTGGTCTACTTCTGGTGTGGAACAGTGAGTACCCATGTTGCAGATGGTCAGGTGCAATATGTATTCCCCCTTGTGGCTGTGGTGAGTGGTTCTGCCATAGCACATGGACTCACAAATTGTAGTGGCTGTAGGGTAATGTTGTAGAGGCCTGAGTAGTTCCCACACACAATATACCTGTACCTGACGTCAACAACTGGAATGGTGTATGTGAACACCTGCATATCTTGGCACTGTTCCCAGGGAAGCAAAGTGTGTGTCCTGGATGTGGGAGAGGTGGTCCGAACTGGTTGTGTTGTGTGTTACAGGTCCTGTGGTCACGAAGCATGGTATAGAACATAACCTGCCAGTGCGATGTGCATATCTGACCCTGAAGTAGGTGGCTGCAAATGCATATATATGCTATCCCCCACCTGACAGGTAGTACTAGATGTACATACCTCTGTAGAAATAATGATGTCAGCACCCTATAAATACTGCAGGTGCAGAATAGATGCCCAGTAATTCGGATAGTGCGCTCTGCTAATGCATCTCCCTCAAGTGTCATAATATAGTTAGGTAGGGGTTTGAATCCTGCAAATGCTCAGTGGGTGAGTGGGGGTTGGTGTGTGTGCAAGTCTGTGTGAGGGAAATGTCCCTTTTGGCAACTGGGAAAACACACTACAGGATGCACATTTCCCTTTCTAAACACTGATGATGTCAGCACCCTATAAGTACAGCCGGAGAAGACAAACCTCCCAGTGATGCGAATAGCGTGCTCTGCTAATGCGTCCGTCTCGAGTGTCATAACATACTTAGGTAGGGGTTTGAATCCTGCAAATGCTCAGTGTGTGTGGAGGGGGGGGGTTAATGTGTGTGCAATTCTGTATGAACGAAACGTCCCTTTTGGAAACTAGGAGAACACACTACAGGATGCACATTCCTCTTTCTAAACACTGATGATGTCAGCACCCTATAAGTACAGCAGGAGAAGGGAAACCTCCCAGTAATGTGAATAGCGTGCTCTGCTAATGCGTCCGTCTCGAGTGTCATAACATACTTAGGTAGGGGTTTGAATCCTGCAAATGCTCAGTGTGTGTGGAGGGGGTTAGTGTGTGTGCAATTCTGTATGAAAGAAATGTCCCTTTTGGCAACTAGGAGAACACACTACAGGATGCACATTCCTCTTTCTAAACACTGATGATGTCAGCACCCCATAAGTACAGCAGGAGAAGAGAAACTTCCCAATAATGCGAATAGCGCGCTCTGCTAATGCGTCTGTCTTGAGTGTCATAACATAGTCAGGTAGGGGTTTGAATCCTGCAAATGGCAAGTGTGTGTGTTTGGGTGAAGGGGGTTAGTGGGTGTGCAAATCTGTGTGAGGAAAATGTCCCTTTTGGCAACTAAGAGAACACACTACAGGATGCACATTCCCCTTTCTAAACACTGATGATGTCAGCACCCTATAAGTACAGCAGGAGAAGGGAAACCTCCCAGTAATGCGAATAGCGCGCTCCGCTAATGCATCCATCTTGTGTTTCATAACATAGTTAGATAGGGGTTTGAATCCTTTAAATGGCAATTGTGTGTGTTTGGGTGAGAGGGGTTAGTGTTTATGCAAATCTGTGTGAGGGAAATGTCCCTTTTGGCAACTAGGAGAACACACTACAGGATGCACATTCCCCTTTCTAAACACTGATGATGTCAGCACCCTATAAGTACAGCAGGAGAAGGGAAACCTCCCAGTAATGCGAATAGCGCACTCTGCTAATGCATCTGTCTTGTGTTTCATAACATAGTTAGGTAAGGGTTTGAATCCTGCAAATGGCAAGTGTGTGTGGGGGGGGGTGGAAGTAGGATGTGTGCAATTACATGTGTGAAAGAACTGACCCTTTTGCCAACCAGTACAACACACCAGTTGCTGCATATTCCAATCTCTACACAGAGATGATGTCAGCACCCTACAAGTACAGCAGAAGAGGGCAAATCTCCCAGTAATGCAAATAGCACACTCTGCTACTGCGTCTCTCACTACTGTCATAGCACAGTTAGTTATGGTTTTGAATTCCACACATGCCACGTGTGTTTTTGTCACACAGAATGCCCATGTGTGTGGGTTGTTGTTCACAATAATGCATGACATTGATTAAACCAGTAATGGCAATGGACACAGATGATGTATGTGTGTGCCAAATACATATATGTACCTGTGACCTTCAATAGTTCCCATGTCTGATGCCTGCCACATGTGAATACATGGTATTTGCACTGGATAACATTATGACTGTGGTCTTCAGTGCAGGTGCTGCATGCGGTATGTGTATATACAGTGTGAGATGTATATGGTATCATCCTAGCAGTGAGGGATACACATCTGGTCTGGGGCATATAGTCTACATGTTGTTGATGAACAGGTGCTGCATGTTTACACCTGTTGTGGGAGTGGTAACAAGTTGTTCCATAGCAATGCAGTGACTACATGCTAGGAACCTTTCAGCTAGGGTGTTGTAGCTACAGTAATTCATCAGCATTCAGTAATACGTCAGCATTCCTGGTGACGGTATGATGCCAACCAAGGTCAGGGTCATACCAGCCTGTGCCACATGTTCAGAGAGCCCTTCCATGTTCCCTATCATGTAGTCCAGGGAGGTACATCACAGGTCAGCCATAGTGGCTTGGACAATGACTGAGTCATATGTGTCCATGCCTCTGACTGACCTGTATGCTTGTGTTATGTGGTGGACCATAGTGCCCCATGGGCATATCACTGTGACCTTCACCTTGTCCAGCCTGGTGAGCAGTACCTCACTGTACCGGACAATAAAGGTACCTAACACAACTGTAGCAGGTGTGTTGTCTAGCCGTACAGCCTGTGACTGTTTGGCACACAGGATTTGCGTGCTATGTGTTGCACGTGCTGTGTTCCGGCTTAACGTATGCCTGTGTGCCAGCTGCAGAGGTGTCTGCTGCTCAGGCAGGATGCTATTATGAGGCTCCACGAATGGCCCACTGTGTTCACCTGTTTGGATTGCTGTCAGTGTAGGTCTACATCAGACTGGTATTGTAGTCACTGTAGTATTTCATGCCACCTGACAGGTTATGCCAGTACTGGGTTCAGAGTGCTTAGTCCCCAGTTTGGCTATGTGGTTGCATCACATACATGTGTTGTACATCCATGTCTAGGAGAGAGGGTTGACTGTGTACATGTGGCAGCTGTGACATTGCCACATGACCCACATATTCCACAACTGTACCATAGAGGTGACTGACAAGTGACCTTTGCACATGCTACCATAGTATTGTGATTGCCATGGTGATTAACAGCACATAGGGCCAATGGGGAACAAGGTACAGAAGGTGAGTATGTGAGGGTGTAGTGCCTGTGATTAGTTAGCACTGGCATATATGACTGCTCACGTGGACAAATGCCAGGTAAGTCATATGCAATGTGTCACAGGCAACGAACATGTGAACAGGACAAACAGTGACGTTCTGTCAAGTGAGACATGGACATACATATAGTAAGCTATGCAGATGTCACTAGGAGTCCACAGAAGCTCTGTAACTCTGCATTGCAGGTGGGATCAGTGTTCCAGGGTAACTACAAGCAAACATGCATGCAAACAAAGCTACAGTAAGCAGGGCTGCATGTAGTCCATTGTACAACAAACAAGCTGTACCACTTCCAGTAGGTAACAGTGCAAATATGCAGGCACTATACACATGCACATGGAAATACACAGGTCAGATGGCTAGGGTCCAGTCTCAGCGCACACAAGTATACAGACCATGTACCATTAGGATGTACAATAACTGGATGGAAACCCAGGTGCTCATACCTGCAGTAATACACATGTCAAATAACAGACACTGAGCCTTCACTCAGTGGTTCCATACTTAGTAGGATGTATGCTACCTGTCCTGCCACCAGAGTATCCCTGACATTTATGGGGACTCTCCCTCCTGTGAAAGTTAGTTTTGTGTGTTGGGGCTGTCTAGCATGGTAAGAGATGTGAGCTTGCAATGCTAGAGTGCTCCTGTGTGTCCTGTACCAGTCGTACCTGTGCCTTGCAGGGGTGCTACGGACCATATCTGGTACCAATCCAGACTGGGTACTGTCATCAGAAGCAGGTGTTTGTTGACTGGACACAGATCCCTGTTGGGCCTGTCCAGAGCCACGTGCACATGGTCTCCTGGGGCGGTCTGATGACAGCAGAGACCCAGCATTGTTGGGGCTGCTGCTGGCACTATGGGGGCGGCCGCGGCCCTGTTGTCATCCGCGACGACTGCCAGCTGCTGCTGTTACTGGCATACGCCCACGCCGATGTTTCAACTGTCCACCATTGCCCTGGCTCATGGACATGTAGTTGTGGAACCGATTTAATATGTCCCCACAACGTCTGTCTATGACATCGGTGAAATTACGGATGGCAGCTGCAATGTCATACATACTGTCAGTCATGGCTGTACGACATGCTGTCAGCTCCCTCAGACCCTGTCTGGTGTACCGTTCCATACGTAACTGTGCCTGCATGACAGCCCGAAACATAGCTGAGATTGTAAGATCTCTGTGGGCACATCTGACAGGGGCAGTACGCCCATGGATGCTCCCACGAGAACCCCTGAACATCTGTCTGTGTGGTACCATCTCAGGGCCATGCCCATGGCTGCTGTGTGGGGAAGCATGTGCCACAGATACCACATTACCCTGGTCAATGCCCACTGTATCCTGTCGATCACCTAGGGACATTGGTGACAAAGGGTGTATTGGCAGGATAACTGTGCACATTGATGGGGTTGACAGCTGTGTACTGTCAATTGGCTGACCAATGATGGATCCTGGCATACCTTCCTGTGCCATTACACAGATGTCATCATTATCAGTACCCGTGGCACCTGATTCAGGTTCCCTGCTGCATGACACCAGAGCAGCACCAGAACCTGTGGGAGGGAAACAGGAAACACAGTTTACATGTCTACACAATGTTACCAGTGATGCACACATGCACAGGTGCACACATGCACAGGTGCACACATGCACACATGCACACGTGCACACATGCACACTTGCACACTACTCAGTATGTGAGATATCAACACACAGACACAGACGCACCTGAATGCATACACAGAGCACTACTCAGTGAGCCTAATATTACTATTACTATCAAGACTATTAAAGGTATTGTTAATACACACTCACCAGCATGGATAGGCTGCATTGCTGTTACACCGGAGGGACCTGCAGAAGTGAGGAAATTAATGTCAGTGGGCACAACTGTGCCATTGTTACTGAGTGTGATACAGGTCAGTAGTACAACAGTCGCCTTTCACAGGTCAGCTGCTGATATTGAGAATATCACACTTGCACATTAAGTACTATGATGACAGCTACAAACCAAGGACACACCTCACACATGCATTAACTACCAGTGTACACAACAGTCAACTATACATATGGCATATTACCTGCACGCTCATAGTCTTGCTGCTGTGTGGCTCCAGCCTCCATCATAATGCAGGTCTGCTGCTGTTGTTGTGTTTGGCGGGCTGGAGCCACAACACTTATGAGTAGTCCCTCCAGTCTGGTGAGTGGGGGATGTGTAGCCACCCCACCACCTGTGGCAACCTGTTGCCTGTGGATATCTGACGCACACTGACGGACATTTCTGATTAAATCACTGCAGTGATGTCGTACCTGCTCATATGTCCTATTATGCTTGCCTATGTCATTTACCCGACAGACCAGGTCTTTCCACAGTGCAGCCCTCTCCTGCTGATTCTGGCTGGTGCGGGAAAAGAGTATTGCATAATGCTGCACCAGGCTCTGGTGTATCTCCTCATCCTCAGCTGCAGAGTACGCTGGATTGCGCTGGTGAGCCATGGTCCTGAAAAAGGAAATAACATGATATCAGCAAAATATGTCAGCAGAATTTGGCACACATACTACACATGCTACTCGACTGTTGTGATACAACATATCTCAAATATATAGCATCTGTCTGTCTATTGGTGGATACACATGTAAATGGCCAGGTATCAGTGCTCAGCCAACAACTGTGCAACAGTACCTGACATACTCCATACGACATACTACCAAACCACAGCAGTCAGAACACTGATTCAGGTCCAAAGCACCTCCTCACTCTCAGGGTTTGTATCGAGGTACTGTATGGGGTACATCATCAACTACTGTGAGCTGACCACAAACTAATTGCCCTGGATATACATATCCCACCTCCACCACCAGCACAAATGACTACAGTGAATAACATTTCAAATGCAAACTTTACATTTCGTAACACTGACATGGTATCCTTTAAGCCCACTGGGCCAGTGGAAGACACAATGCACAATGCTGACCCCTTCACAAATGATTTCTACGGACATCTCCGAGAATGCATGGATCATGCAATCCTATATAAGACCAAGACACTCTCCACAAAGGGAAAGCATCCTGTCTGGTGGACCCCAGCCATAGACAGATTGTATAACAAAAGATGGAAGCTACTGCAAGACAGAGCATAATTCCATAAAGGGAAGGCATGTCTGATCAGCACTAGTAAGGAGCTATTTTCTCTCATACAAACATCCATGGGCAACTTTGAGAGGGAAATCAACGGGGACACTATAGATAACCACAAGGCCTTCTTCAGTTATGTTAGCAACCTGGTCAGAAACCCTCCAATATGCTCATAGTTAGTACACAACAACAAATAATTCACTGAACCCACAGATATTGGCAACATTGTGGCAGACAGGTTCAGTGCAAGTTTCCCCCCCTCCCTCTCCCACAAACTAAGACATACTTATCCCAGCTGACTGTAACCTCCCTGTCATCACAGATGTCCAGGTGAGAGCCGTCCTCAGAAAAGCAGAAAACACAACATGAATGGGACCTGATGGTATCCCTGGTTGCATGCTACATGAACTCCAAGAGGAGCTAAACACACATATAGAAGTGCTATGTAACACTAGCCTGACTACAGGATATGTACCTGTACACTGGCGTACAGCAGCAGTGGTTCCACTCCACGAAGGAGGCACCTCTACATACCAATACAATACAACACAATACAATACATTACAATGCAATACAATACAATATGCTATTGCCCCTGGGACTACAGCAGCATACTGTTCTGCTACCCTGACCATTGCGACACATATGATGTGAAGGTACCTGCTCCTGTCAAACTGTTACACAGGGTGACTCATATGGCATATTACCTATCTGATTAACATTCAGCAGGGGTATGTGTGACATGTACTCATGGGGAGTTTTGCTTCTTAATGCTGTGTGGTTTATTGCAGGGTATGTCTTATCTGTGGGTAGGAACCTGTACCTCTGCTATGTGCTCTCTACTGCAGTGTCACGGACGACACACAGCAGTCATTTAGGTTGTGGATGGTGTGAGGTGTTACTATGGTTGTTGGACATCTGTCATGGGTGTGACTTAAGTATGTAAATCCAGGAGTGGTAACCTCTATGTGGGTAGTATGTGTGTACTCTGTGGTGTTGTCAGTCACTGTGCATTGGTAATGTGTTTGAGTGCATTGTCACAGTGTTGTACATGTCACTGTGTCCTTCTCCATATCTGTCGCTGTCATGTGAGGTACATACCGTGGCAGCCATTGTGTGGTGTGGAGGGGTACACTGACCTACATGTCCATAGCTGACACACCATGTCTGCTGACACATACCATGTGCAGGTATTCCAGGAATAGTGTGCCACTGTGAATATCATTGGGGGAACTATTGTACACATTTATGACCCTGTTCACCCCTGACACATGCAGTGGTGGGCAGCCAATCACATATCTGGTGGTTACTGGTGTAGGTGATTTGAAATGCAGTATGGTACTCCAGTTTTGACACTGGTGTTCACTCCATGCCTTTGCCACCAGGCACCTGTTGCAATACATCTGTACACATGTGCCTCACTCAGAATATATATACATCTCTCTCTCTCTCTCTATATATATATATATATATATATATATATATATATATATATATATATATATATATCTATATATCTATATGTATATATATATATATATGTCTATATATATATATATATATATATATATATATATATGTCTGTATACATATACACATATATATATCGATGTACATATATTGCTATAGATATGGAGAGGGGGTGTGTGTGACAGAGAGGGGGTGAGAGTGACAGAGGGGGTGGGACAGGGGGAGTGTGAGATCGTCATATACAGTCATATCGGTAGATAGTCAGATCTGTCTGTCTATGTATATGTATCTACATATATCTATATCTGTATGTGTGTATTACATATATATGTTTGTACATATTCTATCTATCTACATCTGTCTATGTATTCCTACATCCCTCTCTATGTATGTATACATATATGCATATTATATATATATATATATATATATATATATATATATATATATATATATATATATATATATATGTGTATACATACATATATTGACATATACATATCCATATGATAGATAGGTATATCAACATGTTTGTTTACAAAACTGTATACACACACTAACATACTGCTAAACATACATAACTGTGAAACCTACTTTGTACATTGCACTACAACCTACATTCAACCTACATTGATATGTGCACATAGATGCCCTCACATACATATGTATGTACAGCCTTCACTGATAGTTGCTGTATGTCCCCTGCCCTATGCACATCTTCATATACATATGGATACAGACCAATGACACATATGGAGGGTTCACAGTATGTAGACTTTTAAAGTATTACTTTACATTACCTGTGTTTGTCATAGCTGCTTGCGTTGCCGTCTGGTTTGGTGTCCTGCTGCTCCAGTTGCCAGTTGTCAGCTTTCAAGTGGTTGTTGATGACTGGTTTTGTTTGTGTATGTTTTTTTTTTCTCTCTCTCTCTCTCTCTCTCTGTCTCCTACCTCCACAGGGTGCAATGAAAGTATTGCATGTGTGGACTGGGAGTACAACATGCTTTTGTAGGTATCTGCATATGTCCATGTGATTGCCTCTGCAACAGTTGTTAGCCAGCATTTGCTAATTGCATGCAGCCAGTTGTGTACTGATTGCAGTTCTCACTGTGATTCCAGGACAGTGCTATAAAAAGGTATGTGAGATAGGCATAGCCCTTTTAGAGTTTAAGGGCAGGGACCATGCTGGCATGCTGTGGACACTGTTCTGTGAGTGTAAAGGTTAGTATATCTCTCATATTTCTGGCTGTGTTGTAGATTAACATGTCTCCATTCATTTCTCCAGTTTCCTGTACTAAGTGTGTATGTACACTGACACCTAAGACTACTACTACTGTTAATGTGGGTGTGTGTGCTTTCCTGTGGGACATGTGGTGTAACTGGTATATAGCAGTGGCTCTTGCACTTTGTTGCTATGGCTTCAATATTTGCCCTTTACATTCACTACTTGTATGCCTGCTAGGTGTCTTGACTGTAGTGTGTTGCTGTGGCTTTCCTAATTTCCATGTACATTCACACCTTGGAATGCTTGCTATATCTGCTAGGGTGTTACTGCATGCAGTGTGGTCTGGCCATGGTGTGGGCCTTGACATCTATTAGGGTCTTTGAGTATGCTGCTGAGCAGGCCCCAGAGACTCTCAGGTGCATCTTTTATCTGCCTCATGGAATGGTACATATCAGTGGGGTACACCCATTAAATTGTCTGGTATTCTGCAGTTGTGACTGTGGGATAGCATGAGCATATGTATTACTACACTATTTCTGCTGTGCAAGTGGTGCATACTTTCAGTACTTCATAGTTACCATTGCATGTGTTGCAACACCTTTCTGCCTACTGTTTGTACATTTCACAGGGAGTCTGTGGGGCATCCCTGTAACTCAGTCACTGTTGCTATGTCCAGGCTCTTAACTATTCAAATATGGCAGTGTCAGACCTCTCAAGTGTACAGATATTTGCAGGTTGTCCACATTTTTGCCTCATATTTTGGTCAATATCTCATAAACAGCTTTTTCTGGCAATTCACTCTGGGCTCAAGTCAGACTATAGTGACAAACATTTCAGTTTCAGACTTCATACCCTTCCAAACATCCAACAAAATGCAGAACCTGTTACTCTCTGAACTGTCTAAGTTTGTTGTAGCATTATTTGGAATGTGTCCCTATTTTTAGCCCTTTGCTCCACATTTTTTATTACTTAGTCCGGATGTGCTCCTGTAAGAGGTTGTGGGGTATGGGCAGTGATTATCCTGCTGTGAGTATGTGTGTGGCTTGCAAGGTGCTACAGTGACATTATTACCTACTAGCTACCAACTAGCTGGCTTGTTCACACACTTCTATACTAGAAATCCACTGCATTTGATAGTAAATATACATGATATGCTTTGTGTACTACACATCCTATATTCCCTTTAGATTCATTCCTACTATTACATGATATATTTATTGTAGCACAATGTTCTTATATAGCAGTCATGGCTTAGTGGTAAGTCATGCAGACTACTGTTTCCAAGGTCCTGGGTTCGGGACTGACAGTGGGATTTTATTTTGCTTTTGAGCAGACTACAGGACTTGTCATTCAGTGTGACTAAGGCACTTTTAAGCAGTTGTAACCGGGTTAGCGCTGGTTTGCGTGGAGCTCACGCATGCGCACTGGCGTTCAGCTCTGCACACACCCGCTTACAACCGCTTAAAAGTGCTTACTCTTGCGCACACCCACGCTATTTTCTTTGAAAGAAATGAAAATGGGGAGACAGGAAAGTGGTGAAAAAGGGGTCACAAAGAGGATAAGACAGTAGGGAAACAAGCTCGGGTTTTGCAGGAGAGATGTAGGTAAGGCCCATAGCTGTCCATTTCTTCATCAGCAACAGCTGTGCATATGTTTGTAATTTGGTGTGACATTTGAAACCTAACACCCCTGAGAGAGGTGTAAGGACAACAATAATACTTGTTGTACAGCCAATTGTAATTGACAGTTTCCATGTCCAGCAGACATGTGTGCAAAATGGGCAGCTATGTATGGGGCGTAATTTTTTTGTGGGTACAGAGTGCCCTTTTTTTTTCTCTTCCAGGTGAGAGTGGTATGTCAGGTACAGGAAGTCGGTATAGCTGGGGAGGTAGGTTGGGTAGGTTAACAGACAAGACAAACAAGACGCATACAGGGGCGGTGTATGACACATGGGGGTTACACAATTGACGGGGATGGGTGTTTGGATTTCTAGAGCCCATGAGCCCACAGATGGCAACAGTGGAACTGATATCCCCACCCATGGGCAGTTGCCACTGTGCCTTCACGGCCCAGGACGGGGCTGTGCTGGGGGCTGTGTAGGCTGGGCAGCAGGCACGCCTGTTAGTTGTGCCACCTGTGCCTCAAGCTGGCATAGGGGCCCAAGAACAGCTTCCTGGATCTCCCTACGCACCACAGTCCGGACATTACAGAGGGTGAGTGGATGTTCTCCTTCGGCCACACTTGCAGAGGGGAGACGAGCCCCATCCCCTGCAGCGCTTCCACCCGCAGGTGGCACAGGGCCACCGGAGGAGGGTCCGGCCTGGGCACTACTGCCAGGTGCACTCGCCAGCTGAGGAGGGAAAGGTGGGTCCGCTAGAACCCGCCTTCCCTGTCGTCCTATGTTTTGCATTATGTCATGACAGTTTGGGTTAGTAACGTACAATACCATTCACAATTAGTTATAACAGCATTCATTAGTATTCCCATTAACCAAACACCCAGATATTCAAACCATTGAACAGCAAGCATAACACATGCACATTTTGAACAGCAATACACAGTCCAACAACATGCAGGGTTGATTGATGGCAACAGGCCATCAGGTTTGGATGTATGAACAAGGCAGATGCATCAACGTACATGCAAATATGTATGAACCAACAGGACAAATGTCCAGGGGTGTTAATTGTGATTGCACATACCAATTTCACGTGGAATGGATTACATGTGGTTATAGGGTAGGGTGAAGAAAATTGAATTAACAACTTCAAATGCCAATACATATGCTGTACATTTCTAATAGCTGCAGATATATACACACTACAGTTCTGCCTACAGTTTCCTATGTGATAACTACTTCAAGTTGGTGATAGGAATGTTACTGCTACATCAATATACATTTTCATTTTTATTCATATACATTCATATCTGGCTCTGTTCAGCTACATCATCCTGCTACATTTGCTTTATATAGCTGTAGACAACTGTGGATGTTTGGTATTTCAGACAACCATATTATCTGCATATTGCAGACTGAGAGCAACATATCCAGATTTTGGGATACACATTCCAGCCGCAGTAACATTTTCAACACATTTTACAGTTTGGTTCTGCTTGTCACATTCATTTCATTCTGCACTGACTGCAGTATACTTTATTCAGGAGTTATTACTACTTTATTGGTGGATTCATAACTCTTTCTCACACTCTCTCACTTGTTTTATTTTTACAATTCAGGATGGTACTTAATTCTAGGCTTTATTGACATGTTTTACCTGTAGTTATTACAATCCTTTCCAACAGTCTCACTTCTGTCATGTTTCTGTATTTCAACAGGGATATATTTCACACATGTGTTTTACTCAGCTTCTGCAGCTGTACTTTTCAACCTGCTGCAGGTTATGTACTATTATATTACAGGTGGGACATCTTTATTTCAGACTTTATTTCAGACTTTTTCATTTTTCTGTTTGGATTACAGACTGCATCACACTTTTGTAATCAAGCAATACCTGCAAACCATCTTACACTGTTACTTGCACATTTTATTACTTAGTGACCACACTGCACTCTTTTGCTAACTGTCATACTTTTATATTTATTTACAGTTACAGGGAGAGGATTACTGACCTGCCTGGTGGCGCAACCATGCCAGCCTATCGCCATAGGCTCTACGGTTCACAGAACGGACACCTGCAGCTGTAATATAAATAAAGTAATATTGGAATACACATCTCCATAATATCAGGTTACTTTCTTACATAAATAATTAGATGTAACTTACTCAGTAGTGGGGCGTTGGTTATTTGCCGGGCCTCCTGGATCCAATGGTTCAGTTGGTCCTGCTTCCATCTCTTCAGGTCCGCATGGTGGTGACGGACCTGCTCACCAGTCCTTGGTATCCCTGTGGCACTGGTGAGATCATGAGCCAACCGGTCCCATGCCTCAGCCCTATATGCTCTCCACAGGACCTGGCCCTGCATGAGTTGGGCCTCATGATTGTGGACAAGGAGCCAAACCATATATTTGGACTCCTTAACGCCCCACCTCTGTGCTCGAAAGCAACTACCCTCACCTACACCTGACATTCTGGCAGCAAGTTGGTTCTACAATCGGTTATGCTGTGTATTCCCGCCTATGGGGCTTATATATGCTGTTTTTCCCACACTTATCTGTGATTGGCCATTTTGGAATTGTATCAGCTTCACAAAACCTGCTTTGTCATGCTCCTCTTTCTATTCATTCCTTTATATTGGCTATTACTGCATTTCTAAGTGGAACTGTCATGGCTTAGTGGTTCAGTACCTTGACTATGGTGCATGGTATCCTGGGTTCAAACCTGGCCACTGTTTTTTATATTTTATGACTGTCTACACAGGCTAGGAGGTGTGTCTGTGTAAAGGCAGTTTTGTTACAGCTTGCTCAACGTTGCCCATCGGTTAGCTTCTTGGCGCGGCGCTCAGCTCCGCGCAAACGGGGTATGCTGTTTACATTTCTTCTGGCTGTCAGCACGCATATTATGCTCAGCTCAGCTATGGGCACACAGTTTCAGCGTGTTAAACCACTGCTCACCTACGGGCACTCATTTTACACCTGTTAAACCACTGCTCACCTATGGGCAGATGAACTCAACTTGTTAAACTGTAGCTCAGCTATAGGCACATCTGACATTTTTTATTATTTTGTTATCTCACATTTCTTCAAAATAAATGGCCCATTTCATTACATTTTACATAAAATATAGTTTTATATGTGTAAATATATGTCAGGGACTTGTTTCGTGCTTATTTCACTAAAAATAAAAATTGATGTTGGGGGGGCTCGAACCATGACTGCCTGCTACGCTATGGTTTCTTGGCTTACTTTGCATATGTAGTTCTTATATGCTTTTCCACTAACTGCTAACTGTGGCTAAGCTACGGGCATGCCCGCGCAAACGAGCGCACTCATGGGCAAACATCTTTACAATTTAAAAAATATATATAACATGTTAATTTATATATTTTATGTTCATAGCCTGTGGGGGCATGTGTTGTGTTGTGTTTATTCACATTTACACGGACTCTGTCGTGGGGGTTTACTTTCGGGACTTTTACTCTTCTGGGGGCATGTCCGTTTGCAGGGCTCGGCCTACAGACACGCCCCTACTGTCTTCCACGGACCGTGTAAGCCTTAGGTGTGTTTCAGCATGCCCTCATGCATATGCATGACATGCTGACGTCACACCATTTAACTGCAGCCTCCGTGTAAGCCTTGTAACTCTTACACGGAGGCTTCGTAAATCCTGCCCATAGTTTGCTATACAATTCACGGTGAATATTTATTTTAGGCACTTTACAGCAGAGGCATTCTTATCTTTTTTGCTTTTGAAGTTCAGGTACTGAGGTAAGTTTGATTATTTCTTCCTTTAAAATTGTTTTGAAGAGTTTAGTAATTAGCAATTTGTCTTAAGTCTAAAGTAGAAGTACTGTATTGTCCGTCATGATAACAGTCATGTAAAAAGTAATTTACGTACATAAGATAGCTTTTATTTACTTCTTTCCACAGACAGTAGTGTACGATATCATCCTGGTCCAGCTTTATGGTCGAGTATTTGAGCTTGAAGAATTCATTGTATTGTTTTCATTAGATGGTTAAGTTCCCATTTTTTTCCTAGTAATGCTCTGTGTCATACAGGGGTTAAAATAGGAGTTGCCTGAGCCTTTGAATCTGAGTGGAAGTAGTTTAAAGATTTCCTGGGTCGATGGAATTTTACAATTACACAAATGCCAGGTAAAATATACAATTTTTCTATTATTTTTTTTTCCATTTCCTTTTGCTTTAATTCAGCTATTTTCTCCTGGATTAATGGAAACTGGGTGACTTCTTGGTTGGATTTAGCATACACTGTTCAGAGCAACCATTTAAGTCAAGATTTCAATGTGATTATAAGTTTGTGCAAAGTTGTAATTTTTGAACCTTCTAACTATAGCTATAGTTAAATGTCACTTGCCCATTAGCTTTTGATGTTATGATGAGAACACTAATAATGATAGAGTGTATTGTTTTTGCATACAGCCAAACTTTAGTCTGGGCTGTAAAAAACTTGTTAAATGCAAATAGGGGAATATTTGATGAGTCATTTTGAAGGTTCTTGCTAATTTAATTTGGTAGGTTGCACTGTAACATAATGACTTCAAAAGCTATCACAGTAGTTGATAATTAATCTTGTTTTGTTGTCTCTGAGCTTCATTTGTGTTTCATTATGTCAGAGAACATATTTAGTTTTGTTCACAGGAGCAGGACCAAAAATTTTTAGATAATAAAATGAAGTTGTAGTTCAGCAATTAGGTGCACTTTTATTATGCGCTCATCTTCTTTATCCCATCCATCTTTTCAATGCATTTAGTTTTCTTTTTACTTACTTTTGTTTTTGATCATTTATAAGCTAAGGAGTTCGTTGAATACTTTATTAAAGGCTGCTTTTGCCTCTTCAGCTGTTGTGATTTGGAATTTTTGGTCTTTCTGTTGAAATGACAGAGTTGGTGGATACCTCATTTGAAAATGGATTTTTTTTATTAATAAGGTAGGAGCAGTACTGGGCCAAGGCCTGTCTCTGGAGTTTAATGGGAAGTGGGAGATCTTGTGATATTGTTATTTTGTGACCTCTACACGATGAAAACGTTTTTGTTTGGCTGCTAAGATAACAGTAACATGGGAAGCATTTAATATCTTTACATATATTTGTCTTGGGATAGATTCATCTTGGGTCTTACATAGTGAGCAGTGAGCTCTTTCAGTGACAATTTCTTTAATGATGCTTTTGTTGTCAAGTAGAATGCCGAGGATTTCTTTAATTATGACTATTAGTTTTGTATGGTTGAACTTCTCTGGTACTCTTCGTATTATAATGTTGTTTCTTTGACTGTAAGCCTCCAGATCAATTATTTTCTGTCGCATTTTGTTGATCGTTTTGTCATTCAATTTTATTTTGTACTGTAGATCTTTAATTTCTGATTCATTCTCTGTGATATTGACTTCACTGTGGTTAAATCTTGTAATTAACTAATCCAGATTAAACCCAAAAGTATTGAGTTTTTCTGAGAAACCTTGAATTTCATTCTGTAGTGGTTGTAAGGCTGTTTTAAGATTGCTGATGGAGTATGTGAATCTTTTTGGATCTTAGGGCCAGCTTACTAGCTTCTTGTTGTACCTTTGTGGTTTTTTGCCTTTTGGAGGTTGTGTCCTTTACTGGGGAAGCAATTGAAGAAAGCTTAGTTTTGACAGTTTGAGCTTCCATTTGTTCTTGCTGGCTAGCCATTACTTAGTTATTTTTTCATTTCATTTGTTATATTTTTTTATAGTACTCAATCCTTTGAAAAAAGGCTGGCACCAAGTGGTTTCAGCTACCTCACCAAGGAGCAAAGTTGTAAATTGTTAAAACTGTACTCGAGAGTTTAAAATAAGACTAGTAGTGTTTTTGCAAGTGGAAATCTAGAACCGCTGTACCTGATTAAGTTAATTCTAATGCATGATGATGGTTTCTTTTAGCAGATATACTTTTCAGTTACTGGAGCAGCAATGAGTACATGCCTAATGATCAGCGACAATCTTGGAAAAACCTGGGAAGCTATACACTTTCATTAACGTTTATTGGATACCTAAAATAGGAGTAAAAGCAGTTGAACATCAACTAGAAGAAATAATTCAGATTTCAAGAGGTAGCATTATCCTTGAAAGAGACTTTAATTGAATGTTATATGATAAGGAATCTAATACTAGTAATAAAAGGAGGAAACCTGCTTCAGCAAAAGCATTAATGGAAGTTATAGATTTATTTAATATTAGGGATATTGATGAATTTTCAGTGTCAGGCTCACTTTTCTTTACAGATTTCTCTCATAGACATGGAACACAATCTAGAATAGATAGAGTTTATGTCTCAAATGGCATTACTAATAGGCTAGGTAAGGAAAGTAGTCTCTTGCCTGATGTCAGACCATAATGTGATAACATTTGAAGTCATGTTGAATTTTAATAACAATATCTCCGTTAGAATGATTCCTGCCTGTATAACAAATATGAACAAATTTAAGGATTTTTTAACAACGAAATTCAGTCTTTTATTGAAATTAACCACATAGGTAACACCTCTGAAATATTTATATGGGATTCTCTGAAAGCAAATTTATTTGGTAAAATTATGAGTTGGCATTTTTTAAAGAGAAGCAATGGGAGAAGGAGCTAGTAGATTTACAACAGAGAATTGATAAGTTAAAATTTGATATTCTAAAAGGTAATAATACCTTATCCAGAATATATTAACAGATTAAATAGCAAGTACTTAGAAATTTTACAACATAAAATTATAATTAATTTAGAAAAGATTAAAGTTGTTATTCTACAAATCCTAAATACATGCATAAATTAACTACTAGAACAAAAGTGATCATTAAATCTAATCATATTAAAGAGATATATTTTACTAGTAGAAAAAATACTGAAATAGAAGAGATTTTAGCCACATTTAATCAGTACAAGGCAACAATGGATACACAAGATGTAGTTAAAACATTTATACAAAATTACACATAAAAATATATTATCAGAAGATCAAATAAAATTAATTGGTAAGCCTATTTCAGTGTCTGAACTCAAAGCCCAAAATAATAAATTAAAACCTAATAAAGCTCCTGGAAACAATGGTATAAGACCTGAACTATATAACTTATGACCAAGGATGCTTTAAGTATTTTGCTAGAAGTATTTTCAGTAGTTAAAAATGTTGTAAAGATGCCATCTTCCTGGAAATGCACTCTTATATCTTCAATTTAAAAGGCTGACAAAGATTCAACAAAACACTCTTTATATAGGCCAATTTCTTTATTAAATATAGATTATAAAATATTTGTGGCTATTTACGCTTGTAGAATAAAACAATTTCTTCCTGCTCTAGTATACAATTATCAAGCTGGTTTTATATTAAGCAGGAGTTCTTATGATAATTTTAAGAGTTTTAACAACAATAGCTTATGATAATAATATGAAAATAAGCTAACTTTAGTTAGTTTAGATATTAATAGCACATTTGACTCAGTTAATTGGGAATATCTATTATCAGTATTGGAACAATGTAATTTTTCAAATAATTTCTTACAACTTATTAAACTTCTCTATGAAAATTATTTTGCTTACATCAGAAATAGGTTAATAAATAAGCTAACTTTAGTTAGTTTAGATATTAATAGCAGATTTGACTCAGTTAATTGGGAATATCTATTATCAGTATTGGAACAATGTAATTTTTCAAATAATTTCTTATAACTTATTAAACTTCAATATGAAAATGATTTGCTTACATCAGAAATAGGTTCATATATAGCTGACTCAGTTCTGATCTCCAAAGGTACTAAAGAGGGTTAACCTTTGTCACCATTGCTTTTTACTTTAGTTATGGAAAAATTTACAAATTATATACGATCAAATACAGACATTAAAGCGATACAAATAAACAATAATCTAACCAGTAAAATACAGTTGTTTGCAGATGATAGCCTATTGACCTTGAATGATTGTAATTCTTCTCGTATTGCTTTTTTAGTGTAATAGAAACATTCCAGAAGAAAGCAGGACTTAGTTTCAATGAAAATATAACTAAAAATATTGCTTGTTAATTGTAACACTGATAAAATACATAAGCAATGTTAAAAATACTGTGTAGAAGAAAAACATAATTATTTAGGGATAACCTTAACAGATAATATTAAAAATATAATAACTCCTAATTACACTAATAATTTAAATGCCATAAAACATATTCTTAATAAATGGAATATGTTTTTTACTATGGAAGAGAGAGTTTTAATTAAAATGATTATTTTTCCTAAAATTTTATATCTAATATAATCTTTATCTCTCCCTTCTCCAAAAATATTATAAAAGAATATAATTCCTTGTTCTTGAAATTTCTTTGGCTTCCTAATAAACTTAGGCTGGCTTTAAATCATCAAATTAGAGATTGGGCATCAGGTGGTATTAAGAGTCTCTGATTTAGAACTATATTTGTTGTCGTCAATTATTAAGACAATAATTTCTTGGATAAACAATAATTATATTGCCAAGTGAAAAGAGATTCAAGGAAATATTTGTTTAAATTCTAATCAATTGATAAAATCATATAATTTTAGAATACTAATTAATAATTTAATAGCTATTAAAAGATTATTTCTCAGAAAGTAAAAATAATCCAGTTAATTCCTATTACATTTATTTATTTATTTATTTTATTTTACATTTGTTAACCGGGCTAGTCTAACTGGATATATTTCCATTTTCAGTAGAGGCCCGGGGAGAAAAGCTCCACATAGGTATAAACACAGTTACATAATATACAAAAAATAAACGTGGAAAGAAAGGGAAAGGAGGGGGGATATGCAAATATACAGGAAGACATCATAGGATTTAATATTCACATAACATAGCATGATAGGATACCTCATTCTCACACAATAAAAATACAGTTTAAACTTATTTCACGATATTTTATAGGAAGGTTATATAGGGAGAGTAAAAGAGAGAAAAGAAATCTACAGAAAAAAGTGAGTAGATGAATAAAATCTATACTTTCAGTGAAAGAACATTAACATGATATTAGTCATCTTTAAAAACTGTATTTACAAGAACCTAGAATATAAAGCATGTTTTTTACTATTTTCCACAGCTTACACTCAAAACCATGTAAATACATTCAACCTAACAACAATGATCACATTTAAGTAAAAAAATGATATATTGGTATCAGTTGTTTGAAAATGGGGTAATACAATATATTGATCATATTATAGATAAGTTTGATTTAAACAAAATATGTGGCTAGAAATTCAGAATTGTAGACAGTTAGTTGAAAGTCAGATAAATTTAATGCCTCCAACAGTGACAAATTCATACCCTAAATGTATTGATTTATTATTCTAATACACCAGAATATAATAAGGAAAGGATTTCTATCTAAAATATATAAAGTGATCAAAGACTCAACAAAACATTATAGAGAAAACTATTGGGATTACTTTGGACTTATTAACAATAATTCCCCAAGTAAAGCTAATAAAAAAATAATACTTCCATCATCAAAACAAACTACTTCCTCACTAAAATAGAGAATGTTCTGTTGGAAGTTCATACACAGAACTTTCATTACACCATACAAAATTGAATTAATGTATACAAAAGATATAGGTTGTTGGAGATATAAAATAAATATTTAAGCTGACTGGCAACATATGTTTTTTGATTGTATAAGGCTTAAGCTATATTGGGACAACATAAATTCTTATTATAGGCTGTGCTCAAAGATGAACTTATTTCAACTAAATCTCTAATTTTATTAAATGCTCCAATGTTTACATGTGTCATAAGAATAAAATACCCTGTTTAATGGAGCATCCTAACAATAGCAAGGAAGGTTATTACCAAAAATAGCAAAAATGAGTCTACCCCAACTGTGGAAAAAAATCGTAAATATTGCAACTAAAGTATGTCAGCTTGAACGTATCATGATCAAGGCAAGAACTTCTAGACTTACCTCTTCAAATAACATTTGGTTGAAATGTAAAGAACTGCTGGAAAACAAGCTTTAATATCTAAATAATTAAAGTCAGTATTTGATTTTGTGTGTGTGTGTGTGTGTGTGTGTGTGTGTGTGTGTGTGTGTGTGTGTGTGTGTGTGTGTGTGTGTGTGTGTGTGTGTGTGTGTGTGTGTGTGTGTTTGAATTCTTGCTGTATAGTAGACACCTTTGTAAATAGTTGTTTTAGTTGTCTTTTAATATTTGCTCCTTTTGTTGCTATATTAGTCATAATTCTACATAATTCTGATGTTATACATTACTGCTTTGATGTTAAAAGTGTCATAAAAAAATTTAGAAAAAAACTATAAATATGCAAAGCATCTTTGCTAAGTATTGTACACAGTAATGCATTGCCACCTAGTGGTAAATCTTATTCATTACAACTGTAACTCTGAGTTACAAATACAAACAAAACAATCCATGAAGTAGTATATACTGAAATAAACTACATATTATGAAATAAACACAGTGGTGAAAATTATGCATCATACTGTGTGCTTCTTACCTGTACAAGTGTACAGTTGTGCTATCAAATTGTTATATGCATAGGTGTGTGTGTGTGTGTGTGTGTGTGTGTGTGCGCGCGCGCGCGTGAGTCAGTCATTGGTCAATAAACTGTTAATCCTAGGGCCATTAGTAGTCTAGTCTAGTCACAATATCCCCAAATTATAGGTACCTATTGACATGACTAATTTATCTATATTTTTTCAAACCCTTTCACTGAGATCTTGAGGTGGTTCAATGAAAAATTTTCATCCATTCATCTAGGTTATGTTTAAAGATAGACAGGAGGTACTTTGCTTTACATTCAAAGGAATTCTATTTCATAATAGAGGGAATCTCTGGGATACACATCTATCATGTTTGAAAGTCATGTTTATATTTCGATGGAAGTTAAGACCTCTTGAAGGGTATTGAGGTTGGTGGTAGTTCTGCAGATTTACAGAAAGGCACATAGGATGGGATACTTTTAGGCTCTGTAGGCTAGATAGGTCACCCCTCAAAAGTCTGTAAGAAATAGAAAAGAGAGAGTGTGTGTGCACTTTGGGTAGCTCAAGGAAGGCATGTCTTTCATTATCTTAGAAAAGAAATTATGCAGTCTCTCAACCAGGGTTATACCACAGAGATGATATACTCTATTATCACCCTGATAAGGAAGAAGTAGAGATGATAACTTCCTTAGATCTGGAAGAAATACCTATGGTAATTAGTATGGCTAGGTCAAAGGATTGCATAACAGTAGTTGATACATAGTGATCAAAGGAAAGTTCATTGTCAGCAGAAGTGCCCAGGTTCCTTTATGGCTGAGTTCACTTTTAAAGGGGTGTGTCACTTATGTGATAGGTACATAGGTATCCAATTTTGCCTACAGACACAATATTGCATTTCTTGCCATTTGGTTTTAGTCTGTGGTCCAGACACCATTTGCTGTTGAATGTTAGTCCCTCCTGAAGAATTTTGAAGTCAGGTGGAGAGTTGATGACAGCTTCAAGTTTGCAGTCATTTGTTAATTTGGTCAGACACAGGACTTTGATGTTAGCCTTGACATCAGAGATGTAAACATGAAACAGAATTAGTCCTAGGACAGATCCCTGGGGGACATCATTAGCAGCCACTCTTTTTGAAGAGAGCATGCCTCCACATTAGTAGATTGTGTTCTGTCAGTTAGCCAATTTGCTACCCAGTGGGTAACATGTGAGTTTACATTTAGTTTGAGTAGCTTGTTGATAATGCCAAAATGTGGGATGCTATCAAAGGCCTTGGCCAGATCCAGGTTGGCAATGCAAACCATTTTGCTCAAATCTAATGCATCAGTGACATGTTCATAAAGCCCAAGAGGTTCAGGAGGCAGGCTGTCCCTTTAACAAACCAAAAACTGACTTGGGTCTATGGCTTAAAGATGGCCTATGTCTTTGATGATAACCTCCATAATGATGTATTCCAGTGCTTTTCAAATAAGGCTGGCGAGGCTTACAGGTATCACAGTTCTCCACTCTTCTGGCATGAATCTGGTGGAGAGGCTGATGCTGAATAGGCTTAGAAGAAAGTCTTTCTGACAGTGTCTGTTACTGACAAGAGGGCAAGAGGGCAAGGAACCAGGGAGCAAGAGTTTTTGGCCTTGAAGTGAGCATTCCTGACCTGCTCTGATGTGTCAGGGGGTGGTGTTAGTAAAACTAATAAGTTGTGGAAAGTTAGGGGGAGATAGGGGAGTAAAGTTACAGCTGAATTTGTCCACTAATATGTTGGTTATGTCTTCAAGGTGCAAGTAAGTGATGGTGTTCTGTATTAGCTTTGTACATTGCTGGGCATTACCTCTAAGGTCTGTAATATAGCTGAAGAAGGCTTTACGATTGTGTTTAACACAGGTAGCAATTCTAAATTTGTACTTACCTTTAGATGATTTGATTTTGTTTGAGTTTTGTGGATCTTCCTGTTTTCATCTCTAGATGACAGGTTATTAAATTTGCTTTTATGGGCTATGAGTTTCTTTATTTTATAGTTTGTTTATACAAGGGTTCCATTGTATGTTTTTTTAATTTGGCATTATGTTCATGTCTTATGGAGACAAATGCCTTGATGCATGCCTTGAAGTGGGCAGAAATATTATCCGCAAATGTGGTAACATGAAAGTTCAGATCATTAAGGTGAGAAGGGTACTTAAATTTCATCAGGTCATCACATAGCTAGATTAGAGTGGTCTCTAAAAACAGAAGGGTTTTGTGGAAACTCATGTTTTACCCCAACAGCAAATATTCCCTGAATGGCGGTCATATCTGACCAGTGACATGGTAACTGCAGGTGTTTAGCAGGGGGTGGCAATATTAGTGAGGACCAGGTTCAATATATTGAATCCCTAGTTGAGACTTTAACCAGTTGGTCTACGAACTAGCATTAATGAAGTTCAGGAATCTTTGTGCTTATTTACTTAAGGAGGTGTAAGCTTCCCAGTTAATGGAGGGACAGTTGAAGTCTCCCAAGAAAACAGTGTTAGTCTTGATATAGAGGGATGCCAGTTTGTTAGCTATACATCATGGACATCAAGTGATATGGAGGGGATATGTTAGTTGGCTATGATATGATACAGGGTTCTATTTAACAGGAAAATAATATGGAGAAGTTAAAGATCATTTTTCTGGTATAAGAGTCTTGAGGTAAGATGGTTTCTTAGGAATACACACAAACATCCCTCCAGTAATACCATAATTTCCAGACTGGGTCTGAAAGAGTAGCAGGCACTGAAACCAGCACAGTGCATGCACTCTTGCTATTCTGAAGCCATATTTTAGTAACTATGCAGACATGTATATGTCTAGGTATAGGTAATTTGACAAGACCAACATTGTCTGAAAAAGGCACTATGTACAACAGCTATGAGGAGAGATGTAAAGGCCATCCCTAGCAAAGCAGCCAGGGCTAAAAGGCATCTCCTTCCAGGTTGATATACAGTAGATCCCCTTAGAATATTACCAATAAATGAAGTCCATTATATTTTGTTTGTTTTGTGGCATCATTCTTGGTGATGGTAGGATACTGCTCAAAACTCATTTCACACCAATTTCAGATACATATTCAAACTCTATTGTGTTTCTGTTTGTATGATCCAAGGAGATATATCTCCAGGCAATCAGTCCCACATGCACAATGGCAATGTCATATGCGCAAGGTGAAGGGACTTTGAAGGTCCTAAGTGACATTGTAAAGCCTGGCACCCGAGTGGCAGCGAACCATCATTCTGTCATTACTCAGCCTGGTGAGTGGTGCATTTGTGTGTCTGACGATAGAATCACCTGTGACAAAGATATACTGTCTCAGTATAGCTGCCTTAAGGCTTTTGGCCTGTCAGTTGACTGATCCCTCCCACAGGGCTCAGTCCTAGGCTCCTTTTGTAGTTGTCTACTTCTGTACTATGGCTGACAAAGTTTGCAGATGACTGCAAACTGGGGCGCTATAGTAAAAACACATCTGACACAGATATCTTCCAGAAGGGTCTCACAGAAGCGGATAACTGGTGCCATGGCAGCAAGGCCTAAAAAAAAATAAAAAAATGCATAGTCATACCACCCTTAAAAAAAAAAACAAGGTAGCTGCTACCAAATGTGGCAATCCACTGAGCACAGAAAAAGTTATCAGGGACCTGGGGACCCGTTGATAGTAGTAGTCTGTTGACACCCTGATTGAGTACAATGCCCCATTCGGAATGTATCTGGACCCGACACTTGCAGCAGCAGGCCACACAAAAGTTCCTCCAAAAAAAAAAAAGGGTCTCAAATCTCATATGCTGCCCGACTGAAGAAAGAACCTCTCTCTCACTTCAGTCGCTTAGCTTGCTGGTGACCTTTGCCTAACATACAAGGCCATGCAAAACTGAATTTGAGATTTATGAGACCACAAAAAACATCAATCCATATCCATCAGAAAGGCTGGAGACTTAAACCGAACAGACACACTATTGGCGGCTGTGGATAGGGGATGATCATCACCCAAAGACTCCCTATGAAGACTCCTTAAAAAAAGAGAATATGAGAAAGGAAGACCGGCAGGCCTTGTTCAAGAGAAATCTTGACCATGGAATGGAGATAAATGAGTATATATAGAAGGATTAACCCAGTGGGACTGCTATAGAGCAGAGCTTTGCAATATAATATGTATAGTTCCCAGTATACCAAAGGGGTGCGGTTGGGAAAACTATGGAAATGAAACATGGAAATGCTAACCTATGTTTGTGTATGTTGTCACAGCCTGCTTTACACACAGGCAAACTAGGCAACTGCCTAAGGTGCTGTGCTTGTAGGGAAACTCTTTCCCTATTTATTTATTTATTTTTTTAGAATAATGTGTCTTTGTTCTAAAAAATAAAGTACTATGACTTAAATAAAAAAAGAAAATCTGCCAGTGAAACATAGGGTGCTCCTTTGGGGTGTTGTTCCAGATTACTTTATATTCAAGTCAAGTTACTTTACTTCACATTAGCTTAAACATTGTGAGTTACAAGAATTGAGACCTTACAATATTCAAATCTAAATGCAAAGCTACCTCATGGAGTTCTCCTCATATTTAGAATAAAAAAAAGGATGAAGGTAAAATTCAAGGACAATCTGCAGCAAAATTCTAGACAGATGTGAAGAACTGACTCGGTGTCAGTGAGACAAATGTTATTAATATGTGTAATAATGTTGCCGGCAGTGATCAAACAGATATTTTGGGCAATATTTCTGGTTTTATGATTTGTATGGGTAGTTGGGATGAGGGGAATGGTGTGGTGAGTTGAGTGTTGATACCCTTTTTACAATAATGCTAGCAGTGATCAACCAGATTTAATTAGGGAATATTTCTGGCTTTGTGATTTATATGTAACAATTTAGACTGGAATACTTTAATGTTTGGCAACTTCTTTATGTGGACTACAGAAGTAAAATAATATTGCATGGCCATCAGATGTTACGGCTATAACTGCTGGGTGGGGATTGTGGTTGGTTGGATGAAAGTAACTGACCTTTTTGTACTTGCTCAGTTTAAATTGTTACTATCTGGCTTTAAAGGACTGATGTGGTTTTTGTGTAAAGTAAGATGGACTACTTAAGTGGGCACCTGATATGCATAAACAAAGTAGGTCTAATTGCTATTGTTGTCTTCTGTGGAAGAAAATGACTACCTGCCTGCTACTTTTGGCTTACTGTCTTGGCTTTGCAGGACTAATGCAATTTATGTGAAGCAATGTGCAATATTTCAGTGTATGGAAATGCTTGTTTGGAACAACGGTGAAATAAATTACGTGGTAATCCTCCTTTAATACAATCAGATGTCTGAATTGTACATGGAAGTAGCTGTATCTGCTTGGTGGGGGCTTTCTGGATGAAAGTAAACGATCTTGCCTATCACTTATTCAATTTAATAGTTATCTCTCAAAAAATAAGGAATAAATGCATCACAGACCTTCAGAACTTCTGGGAAATGGTGGTCCCCACACACCAAGTGGATTTTGACATTAGCTTAGTAATTGCCCCTGTCGTGAAACACACCTACTCTAAAGCCAGCCCTACACATAGGTGTTAGATGTACACAGAAGGTCGCTGTATTTGTGTATGTGTGGGGGGGGGGCAAAGTCATTATTTCTTTAATATTCCACCCAAACCTCAGAGTTCAGTACATCTTTTTTGGGGCTGGGACATTGTGGTCATTATTTCTTTAACTTTCCTGACATACTCCAGAGGAGTACAATGAGGGTCACTATGTTCTATTTGTTTTTTCAGTTTTGTCTTAGTCTGACATCAGAAGGCTACACAGACAGTGGCTGTCTATTGAGGGTAGGGGTGAGTGGCATGATGTATATAAATATGACAGCAGCAAATTGAAATATGATAGTGGGCATTTGTGCCTCAGTTTTAATGCCAATTTAACCTCAGAGCAGAATACACAGAAAGTGGCTACCTTTCTTTTGGTGGGGGCCAGGTAGTATGTGATATATGTAGCCTCAAAAAGATTTGTCTTCGCACTTTCTTGTGAACTGGTGTTTGGTCATCTTTCAGTATTAAAACCTGGTCACGGCTTGGTTCTTCCTTGAAATAAAAAAGTAAAATTGAATTTATTTTCCATATACATTTTTGTTCAGGCCATCATTGGATGAAAAGGTTAGAAAAAAGCTTTAAAATTCACCTCATAGCATCTTTAACCCCCATGGCTTCAGAGCACCTAGCAGGCCCCAAACCCCAGCTTAATTTTGTTATTATAGGATAGTTTTGGTCATTTAGGGTCTGTTAAAAGGATGCAGAAAAAAAAACAAAGTTAAAGAGTAAGACTCACTTTCTTTCCTTAATTACATTTTCTGTTCAGGCCATTATTGGATGAACATGTTGTTTAAAAAAAACTCTAAACTGCATCTGAAAATCTAGAAACGTATTGACTTCTCGCAGCTTGTCAGCCCCAGACCCCTGGCTTAATGCATTTGTTTCCTTCAGAGTTATCATACTGCAGCCTTGCTTAGATAGAACATGGTGAATTAATTAATGAATAACTGCAGGGAAAACAAATGAAGAGTAATACAAACTGTGAGAAAAAAAGAAGGGAAGCAAAAAGTAAAAAGTAAACTAGATAATGTGAGTGGGCAGGATGGGATGGGGGAGCCATCATTTGCTTTCCTGCACATGCGTTCAAACCAATGCAATCTTTTCTCTTTGATCTTCTCTGCAATTAGTGCCACTTGGGCTTTTGGTTTACTGTTGTCGTTTCTTTGTCTTGCCCACTGTGTGCATCGTACCACCCAACTCGGACGCTAAATCTTAATCACCTCTAGCTTTCTCAACTGCTCTGCCTTCACTGACCAGGTTTCTGTACCATACAGAAGTATTGGTTGCACCACTGTTTTGTACAACTTTCTTTTCAACTTCTTAGGCATTCTTCTGTCATACACACTGTCATACACTGATATCCTGTGCCAGTTGGCTACATTTCTTCTGATTTTAACTATGACCTCATCATTCAGACCTCCCATCTCCTCATCCACCCCTTCTAGATATTTGAAGCTGTTAGTTTGTTATACTGTTTTCCCTACTATCTTACTTTCCAGCTTCTTCTGACCCCCCCCCATTTGCTCCGAATGTAACTGTTTTGTCTGTACTCATTATTGTCCCATGTGCCTTTAATTTTGCATTCCATTCCCCTATAATTTGCGGAAGTACTTGTTCAGAATCTGCATATAATGCCACATCACCTGTATAAAACAACTTTGTTGATCTGTCCAGTCATGTTTGCTAAGACAGTCTATTACCAGTATAAACAGCAGTGGGCTCAGAGAAGAACCCTGATGCATACCAGCTCCCACTCCCACTACCACTGAAAAATTCTGAGTGAGTCCAATGTTTGTACTTCTGTAATCGGGTCCCTGCACATAGCTTTCACTAATTCTACTAGTGTTTCTGGTGCTTTTGAGCAATCACAGGACAGCCCAAATCAGCTTTCTTAGGATGTTGTCATATGCTTTCTCCAAGTCGAGGAATGCCAGGATGGACTCTTTCCTCGTCTCTAGCTTCTTCTCCACTCTTTTTCTCACTGCAGACATTGAGTTGGTTGTGTTGCACACAATGTGAAACTGAATTGCTCATGTCCTATCTTACTTCTGACTACTTTGCATACTTTTTATTAATCACTCTCTCCAGTACTTTTATGCAGTATGACAGCAGTTTGAATACCTCTGTACTGCCACAGTTGTGAATGCTCCATTTGTTCTTGCACACAGCCCCTATAATACTTATTCTATGGTCATCTGAGATACACCTTGTCCTCCATACTGCTATGAGTACCTTCAGAAGCCATTTTTGTCATAATTCACTCAACATCTTGATCATATCTGCCATGTCCTCATCTGACCCTGCTACTTTTCTTGACTTCACTTTCCTTAATGCTGTTCGTTCTTCTTTTAGGGTGGATTCTTCCTTTTTTATTGTAGTCTGTATAAGGTGCAGTACAGTTTCTGCAGGATTTTTTTTCATTCAGAATCTGCTGAAGTACTTCTTCCATTTGACATTGATGATCTGTGGGCTGTTGCTTGCATCCATCTGTTAGGAATGGTGAATGATGAAGATCATCTTTATGTTTCTGCATTTGCCTTGCAACCTGACAGAGTTTCTTTGCAGCATCTGCTGAGTTACTTTCTAAAAGCTGGTAGTTTCGCTGATGCATTGTTCTTGGCTACTTCAACTGCTCTCTTGGTTTATTTGTTAACGAGCCAGTATTCCTTCTTAGCCTGGTCCATTTTTTTCTGTCTCCCATTTTCCTGCACTCCTTATTTTGATAACTTTTTAGCCTTCTGCATTCCACCACTAGCATTCCTTATGTACCTTATTTTACTACTGGGCTCAGATGAATATATATTACACAGCTGAGGCCCTGTCATTCTTCTTTGACTGCATCTATTTTCTCTTCTTCCTGAGGTGCTAGAGCCCTAAATATTTTCTTGAACTCTTGTGCTTTCATTCCAGTCAACTTCAAGGTCTTCAGTCTGGTCTCATTTGACCTTACAGCTTTCTCTGACCACTGCTTTGCAGATGACTGTGTCCACCAGTGGTTTTTGCTGTGGCCTGATTGTTTCACTGGAGCTGACTTTACAATCATTGATTCTACCCCAGTGCCTTTTCCTTAGTAGGAGAAAGTCTACCTGAGTTGCAAGTTAATCAAATCTGTTTCTTTGATCTCAGCACTTGTTCAGAAAAAAAAAATGTCATCTGCTTTTACTGTACTTGTGTTTCTACCTACTTTATTTTACTTTTGCATCATCTTAAAAGTACTCAATTGTATTTATTACTGCTTGGTGTAACTCATTCTAAGCCTTTTGGTTTAAACACTTGGGCTTCGGACCAGTTGTTTTGCACTGAGAGGGTTTGTGGTCTGCACTGTAGTGGCAGAACAGGTAGCTTACATCCTTCTAGGTTGGGAACTGCTGATTGAGGGCTCAGTGTCTGTTATTCTAAAAGTGTATTAATTCTGGTTTAAGCACATGGGCTTTCAAGCCAGTTATTTTACATTAAGAGGGTGAGTGGTCTGCACTGTTGTGGGAGGAGAGGCTGGACTCTGCCCTTCTGAGCTGGGAATTTCTGGTTGAAGGCTTATAGTGCATGCATACCTGAACTGCTTCTTACTGAAGTTGGTGCGCCTTGTTTGCTGTGGCATAGACTGGATTTGGGCCTGCTGGATCTAGCTTTGTTTGTGTAACTTGAGCACTAATCCAAGCATTCTCTAAAGTATTCAATTGTATTTATTACTGCTTGGTAGTAACTTGATTAAAGTGTAGCTATCATTCTAAGTCTTTTGGATTAAGCACTTGGGCTTCAGACCAGTTGTTTTACATTAGGAAGGTTTGTGGCATGCACTGTAGTGGCAGGACAGGTAGCTTTCATCCTTCTAAGTTGGGAACTGCTGATTGAGAGCCCAGTGTCTGTTATTCTTAAAGTGTATTAGTTCTGGTTTAAGCACTTGGGCTTCAGGCCAGTTATTTTACATTAAGAAGGTTCATGGTCTGCACTCTTGTGGGAGAAGAGGCTGGACTCTGCCCTTCTGAGCTGGGAATTTCTGGTTAAAGGTTTATAGTGCCTGAATATTTGAACTGTATCTTACTGAAATTGGTACACCTTGTTTGCTGTAGCATAGACTAGATCCAGGCCTGCTGAATCTAGCTTTGTTTATATGCTTGCTGTTTGTTTGCTTGTTATTTCCCTGGAATGCTAATTCCACCTAATACGCGACTTCTTAGTGCTTCTGTGGATCACTAGTGATATCTGCATTGCTTACTGTACTTATTTCCTTGTTTCACTTGAAAGAAAGTTACTGTTTATCGTTTTTGCATTTAAGTTACCTGTAACACATTGCACTTAAGTTACCTGGCACTTGCTCACTAAAGCAATTATATAAGTCAGCACTAAAAATTAAAAGCACTACACCCTCACTCCCCACTAGCCCTTGTTTTCAATTATAAAGGAATTCCCAATATTATTCTAGCATGTCCAAAGGTCAGTTGTCAATCTCCTCTCCGGTCCAGCTGGTGAATCTGGGAATCTTGAGACAATGTTACAACTGCCTCATGTACACAGACAACCCTCTCCTCCTCCCAACAAATTCAAACACATGTGAGAGATGCAACCATATAGCCAAACTGGAGGCTAAGCTCTCTCAACTCAGTACTGGCATAACCAGTCAGGAGGAGAAGGAAACCACACTCACTACAATTCCAGTCTCACATAGACCTACCACGACAGCAAACCAAACACATAATCACAGAAAAACATACTCGGAGGCTCTAAATAAAGATCTGCCTAAGCAGCAGAGACCTCCAAAGCAGACACCCATGCAACCGCTACCCCAAAACAAAACACGTGCAACACATATCTCACAAAGCCAGTGTGCCGAACAGTCACAGCCCTGAAGACTAAACAACACACCTGATACACTTGTAATAGGTGACTCTATCGTCAGGCACACTGACATCCCGCTCACCAGGCTGAACAAGCAGAGGGTCATGGTGAGTAGCCTGTCGGGCGCTAGGATCCGTCACATAACACAAGCACTCAGGTCACTCCAAGGCAAGTACAAATATGACTCAGTCATTGTCCATGCTGATGTGAATGACCTGAGATGTACCTCCCTGGACTACACGAAAAGAGACATAGAGGAGCTCTCTGAGCATGTAGCCCAGGCTGGTATGACCCTGACTTTGAGTAGCATCTTACCCTCACCAAGAATGATGCCACAATATGAAGACAAGATGATCAATTTCAACAATTGGCTTAAGTACTGGTGTCATTTAAAGGGGATCCAATGCCTGTCAGCTTGGGATGATATGCTCGACAAGCCACGATGCTTTGCTAGGGACGGCTTGCACCTATCACCCCTGGGCTTTCGGATATTGGCAAAGTCTCTTGCTACCCCCATAGTGCCTTTTTTAGGCAAGGCTCAAAAGACAAACCCACCTCCATAGGTATCACAAGGGATAAGAAACTAAGAGTAATGCTACTCAACGCCAGAAGTCTAAACCTCAAGATGCACGCACTCAAAACTCTCCTTAGCATGGAGAACATCGATATCTGTGCAGTAACAGAAACCTGGTTCAGGGCTCCCGAGAGCACCCCAGCACTACCAGGTTATACCTCATACCATGCTTTTCGCCCCAAAACTTGGACCGAACCACAAAAGGAGGGGAGTATCGATATTCATCAAAGATACCCACACCTCCAGGTTGGTGGCAAAGCACGAAGCATCAGAGACTATCCATGTGCAACTAACAGTAGGTAAAACTGCCTTCCAGTTTATAGCCTGCTACAGACCACCCTCCCAAACCCAGGAACCCCACTCGGCCTTCCTGAGAACACTGGAAAATATGAAGGTCTCTCCAAACACCATTATATTGGGTGACTTCAACTACCCAAACATAGACTGGGAGCATTACTCTAGCTCCAACACCCTAGCCCAAAGGTTCCTAGAATTTATAAACTCAAATGCTATGGAACAACTTGTTACCACTCCCACAAGAGGGGAAAACATACTGGACCTGATCATCACCAATATGGGGACTCTATGCTCCAGACCAGAAGTGTATCCCACATTGGTAAGATCAGACCATAAACTAATCTCACTGAATATTCACATCCCGACCCCACCCCCTGCCCAGAAAACCACAGTGAAAAACTTCTTTAAAGCAAATTTCACACTCCTCAAAACTGAGGTGGAATCCTTCAAAGTCCCCGGGCCTGTGGAAAATACGGCCCAGACCACAGAATCCTTTATAAATGCATTCTATGAAGACCTTCAGGAATGCATGGATCATGCGATCCCAAATAAAACCAAGACCCAATCCTCCAAAGGCAGACGTCCTGTCTGGTGGACCCCAGCCATAAACAAACTATACAATAGAAGGAGGAAGCTACTAAATGATAGAGCAAATTCCCAAAAAGGGAAGGCATCACTGATCAGTATTAGCAAAAAACTACGGGCACTCATAAAATTGTCCAAGGCCAGCTTCGAGAGAAAAATTGCACAGGACACTAAGGATAATCACAAGGCTTTCTTTAGTTATGTTAGGAACCTGGGTGGTAATTCCCAGATATGTTCAGAATTAGTCCAAAATGACAAAAAATACACCGAACCCACAGACATTGCCAACATCCTAGCTGACAGGTTCAGCGCAAACTTCTCCCCCCACTCCCCACCAAAAGGGCAAATATCTATCCCAACAGAGTGCTGCCCCCCTGACATCTCAGATGTTCAGGTAAGAGCCGCCCTCTTCAAAGCAAAAAACACAGAATCAATGGGACCAGATGGTGTCCCGGGCTGCGTCCTACATGAACTCAAAGAAGAGCTAAACCCAAACATAAAACTACTGTTCAATCTCAGCCTTACTACAGGATATGTACCCAAAGACTGGCGTACAGCAACAGTGGTCCCGCTCCATAAAGGTGGTGCCTCAACGGATCCTGGAAACTATCTCCCCATAAGCCTGACTAGCTTGGTCTGCAAAGCTATGGAAAGGATCATCATGGACCTCATAAATAAAGATATTGGGGACCTACAGACACTGGATCCTACCCAGTTCGGCTTTGTTAAGGGCAGATCCTGCCTCTTAAACCTGGTTGATTTCTTTGAAACAGTCTCCAAGGCCATTGACGAGGGGAAGGTGGTCCACACAGCCTACCTGGACCTCGCAAAAGCCTTCGATGCAATACCCCACTCGGGCATTATAGATAAGCTCACCAGCTTAAATATAAACCCCTATGTCACTAGATGGATTGCAAACTGGCTCAAGGACAGAACCCACATGGTTAGAATTGCTGGAGCCATGTCAGACTCCAAACCAGTTGCAAGTGGTGTCCCTCAAGGCTCAGTCCTGGGACCTCTCTTGTTCGGTATATATTTCTCGGAGGTACAGGCCAACATGGAAGGACTGTGGCTGACCAAGTTCACAGATGACTGCAAACTGGGCGCCATAATCGACTCTCCAGCCGACACAAGCATCCTCCAAAAGGGCCTCATAGAAACAGACAACTGGTGCCAAAGCCATGGCCTCAAGCTAAATGCCAAAAAGTGTATAGTCATCCCCTTTGGCAAAAACAAAGTGCCCACAAATTACCACATGGGTGGTAATCCATTAAGTACAGAAGAAGTGATTAGGGACCTGGGGACCCAAGTTGATAGCAATCTCTCATTTGACAACCACATGGCCAAAGTGGTTAGAAAAATATTTTATACAGCCCACCTAATCATGAAGGGATTCACATCTAGATCAGGGGAGGTCATCGTGCCTCTTTACTCATCCCTCATCAGGCCCATAATTGAGTACAATGCCCCTTTTGGGATGCACCTTACCAGACACCTGCAGCAACTGGAAAGACCCCAAAAGTACCTCACCAAGAGGATCAAAGGGCTCAAACAGATACCATATGCTGCCCGGTTAAAGAAACTCCAGCTCTACTCAGTGGCATACCGCCTGTTCAGAGGCGATCTGTGCCTGAGGTATAAAGCCATGTCCAACCCAGAATTAATGGATATGCTGCACCTCAGAAAATCCAAATCCCATCGAGCTATGCGCTCGAGAGACTTGAACCTCAGCACTGAAATAAATAGGACATGCTGGAGGGACAGATTCATAACCCAGAGGCTCCCTTCACTCTGGAATAAAATCCCAGTCCAGGTTAGGCAGAGTCTCTCATTGACTCTCTTCAAGAGGTATCTTGATGAGTGGATGGGAGATCATAGGTTAACCCCGGGTATCACTTCTGTGTCACTATTAGACAGAGGCACAGTATACTAACCTCAAAAAAGGGCATAGCAAAATAAATTTAAAATGGGTGGCGAAAGCCAAACACATTCTGGCTAGGCTTATAAATGCCCTAGGGCAGATAGCCTAGTATGAACCTATGAACCTATCACTCTTGTATTTGATAATGTGACAGGCTGTGTTCCAGAACCATGTGTTGGCTGCCTTTGTTTGTCCTTCCTTATTCCTGTTATCCAATCCATGTGGACCCAGGCAGTCCTTATATCCTATTTTGTCTGTCCCAATATGAGCATTCAGGTCCCCCCCTTTTCAAACCAAAACATCCTGTTCTACATTATCTATTAGGCCTTGCAACTACTGCCCAAATATACTCTCTTCCTCTCCTTCACAACCCTGCTGTGCGTCCAACTGAGATTTTGAATATGGGCCTGTTTTTACACTATAGTCTGATTACTATGAGTCCATCACTAATTCTGAGGACCTCTATCACTGTCTTCAGATGACTGTCCCTGTCTGCAATTCTCACACCATTTCTTGTCTGTCTGCCCCCTAAGTAGTAGCATCTGGATCCCATTCAAAGTGGTTTTGCAACACTGCCCTTACACTTTGGCTCCTGGATAAATAGGATGTCCAGTCTCCTCCTTACCCTCACTTCATCGACTTCCAAGTTGTGTCCTGTCAGTGAACTTGTACTCAGTGTATCAATCCTTAGTTCATTTTTGGAGGGTTGACAAGTTGTTTGGTTTTATGTCCAGCTTTTGCTCAACAGCTATCCCAGGTAACCCATGTTAGACAGCTCGACACCGGCTGTCCAGTAGATTATTGACATAGGGCTGCTGGGCTTTATGGCAAGCACACACTGGCAAGTAGGGGCACATATTCCCCTCCCAACATCAACATGGTATCTAGCATAGGTTGGGTCCTCACTCTCACCAGAAAATGCCCACGTCCATTTTTTGGTGACATTAGTCAATGTGACTGACTCTTCTACAGCCATTTTTTACACCAAGTGGCTACCCTGACTAAGAGTGATCAATGTTCTCTTGTGTAGAGGGAACCGTTTACCACAGCTGAAGCCTAAAGTGGTTAATCTACACAACGACTTCCCTGATAGGTACTGCCTAGAATCTGTGCTGCTGCCCACCACTCCATTGTGGTAAATGTACACATGTGCGTGCGTGTGAGTGTGCACATGTAGATACACACACACACACACACACACACACACACACACACACACACACACACACACACACACACGGCTTGAGAAAGAGAGATGCACACAAATATGTAAAAAGACAGGGACTAAAGGTAGAGGTGTCTCAATTTACATTAAAACTAAATACACCTCAAGGCTATTCAAACAGGACAATGCACTTGAACTTCTCCACATTCAAACTAACAGGCAAAATCCCATACCACTTCCCTGGAGGTTATAGGTCACCCTCTATGACCCAGGAAACTTATAACATGTATTTAAACTTATTGTAAACACTCACCATCCAACCCAATACCATACTCATGGATGACTTTAATTATCCCACTATTAAATGGGAATCATATACAACACCAAACGTACAGGAACAGATTCCTGGATTTTGTAAACACAAACTCCCGAGACCAGATGTCAATACACCAACAAGGGGTACAAACGTAATGGACCTGGTCCTCATTAATATGGGAGAGTTCTGCACATCCCCTAGTGTAATGTCTTCTCTGGTAAGGTCAGACCACAAAATGGCCTCCTTTGAAGTAAAAATAAAACCTGGAACTCCAGCTAACCCTGGAACATTCAGGAACTACATGAAGGCTAACTTCCTACTATTAAGTGCTAACCTGACAAAATTTCAAGCCCCCATAAACCCTATGAATACTGCTGCCCATGCAGAACTGTTCACAGAAACCCTATATCAGCATGTAAATAGCTGCATACAGGCAACAGTACCCACCAGGAAGAAGAACAGAACTAACTAAAAAACAAGTCATCCTTGTGGAATCACAACATCAGTAAGCTGCAGAACAGAAGGAAAAAAAATCATTGCAAAAATTAGGAGGTTCAGCACCCAGCACGATAAAAGCACTCTCATCAAACTAGACAAAGAACTCAGAGGTAAATTTGGCCTCACAGGCTAAGGACAACCACAAGGCATTCTTTAGTTATGTCTGTAACCTTAAAAGCAATATACAATTGTGTGCAGAGCTCACTGTTAATAGAGCTACCTATACTGAGCCAGAATATATAGCAAATGTACTGGCCAACAAATTCATCTCCAACGTTACCCTTCTCTCCCTTCAACCTTCCTTCAGGAAATACTATCAAATATAACACCCACTGCTATCATTACGAAATATGTCCTTAACGCTCTCTCTAAGCCCAAGAGCACTGCATCAATGGGCCCAGACAATATCTCAGGATGCCTTGTAAACAGCATGAAACATAATCTATCAGGCTCTCTGGAATTGCTATTTAACTGTAGCCTCCAAACAGACTTCGTGCACATTGATGGAGAATAGCAACAGTCATCTATGGAAACTGTAGATCCATACATCTCACTAGCCTCATATGCAAAGTCATGGAAAGAATTGTCATGGAAATGATCATTAATGACATAGGAAACTTCCAGAAATTGGACCCAACCCAGTCTGGATTTGTTAAGGGCAGGTCTCACCAAAGCAATGGAAGAGGGCAAAATGGTTCACACTGCCTATTTTGACCTGGCCAAAGCATTTGATAGCATTTGATATAATATCCCACTCAGGCATTGCTGACAAACTCAAGAGGTTAGATACAAACCCTTATGTTGCCCAGTGGATAGCCAAGTGGCTCACAGACAGGACCCAGGAAATTAGACTTGAGGAGTCCACCTCTACAAAGAGGCCAGTCACAAATGGAGACCCTCAGGAATCGATCCTGGGACAGCTCCTTTTTGGCATTTACTTCTCTGAAGTCAAGGCCAATGCCAATGGCCTCTGGCTGACTAAATTTACAGAAGATTGCAAATTAGGAGCTGTCACTGAATCCCCCACTGACACGAATGTTCTCCAAGAAGGGCTGACATAGACAAATAACTGGTGTCAGAACCATGGACTAAAACTAAATACCAAGAAATGCATAATAGTATCCTTCAGGAAGTGATCTATCCCTGGTTACTATCATATTGACAACACACCCCAAAAAGCTGACACAGTAGCCAGGGACTTGGGGACACACACAGATAGTAATCTAGCCTTTGACAACCACGTCTCTACAGTAGTAAGTAAATCATTCTATGTTGTGCAACTTATAAACAAAGGTATAGCATCTAGGTCCAATGAAGTCACGGTTCCAATGTATTCAGCATTCATCAGACCTATCATTGAGTACAATGCCCCCCTTTGGTATGTGCCTAACTAGGCATATCTAACAATAGGAATATCTACAGAGGTTCCTCACAAAAAGATAACAAGGCATAAGTAACATGTCCTGTGCAGACCACCACAAGGCCCTATCCCTGTATTGTCTCTTAAAGGCTTGAGGGAAGATCTATGCCCAGCAAACAGGGCATTATCAGACCCCACTCAGATGGACCTCCTGCATATCTGCAAAACAAACTGTACCAGAATTTCCTATTCTAAAGACTTAAACCCTGCCTGTGATATAAATAGGACCTGCTGTTGAGACAGGTATATATCCCAAATACTACCTCTTTTCTGGAACAGGCTCCCCATCCATGTGAAGCACAGTTCCTCCCTAACCCAATTCAAGTGCAATTTGGACAACTGGATGGGGAACAGGAAATTCATCCCTGGTTTTGTATCTATGTCTCTAATGGACACAGACAGCATGTAAATTGTTCATCTCCCAGGCCCCTGCTTGTAAATGTTTCATCTTCCAAGCCCCTGCTTACACTTATCAAGGGTACCAGAACTTGTCAGAGATTTGGAATGCATAGCTAGGCTTAGAAAGGCCCTCGTGGTTGTTAGCTTAGTAAATGCCTATTTACATAAGACTGTATAAATATGTATATTATGCACACACAAAGACACACACATAGGGTTCCCACCAATCTGTTTTCTTCCGGACTATCTGGAAATCAAACTGATTCTCCGGTAGTCTGGAAAACACTGTACAAACTCCAGTATTCTTTTTCAAAAAAGGAAACATACTATCGGAGTTTGTTAAATCAGCTGATTTACTATGCTTTTTTACAGAAAAGCATACTACATCGGCTGAAAGCAGGCATCAGGAATAGAAAAAGAGGGTGCTCCCATACACCAATGTCACAATGATGTCACAAAATGGGCGGAACGTGGACAGGGGAGGGGTTGGGTGGGGTTATGGGTGATACGAGGGGTGTGGCCTTACTCTGGTATTAGCCTCAATGAAAGGTGGCAACCCTGCACACACACACACACACACACACACACACACACACACACACACACACACACACACACACACACACAAAACATGGGTGTTCTTCATTTGGTAAAATATGTGGTTCATCATCCTGAAAATGCAGTCTACATTTTAGTCAATATCGTTGTTGACTGTGTTGTGGTCAACTACAGTGCAGTATGTAACTGTACTGTAGTTGTGTTTATTATATGTACAAGGGGAGGTAAGGGACACAGACCTACACATAAGTGTAATGTTTTTAGTGGAGCGCAGGCAAGACTGTATTGTGTGTATGTTCTGTGTTCTGTGTACTGAACAGAAACGTATATGTCTGTTACTTATTTGAAAGGTACTACAAATACACTCACAGTTGTAGTCTGCAGTGTAGTGTAGATTGTTATGTTCGAATTGGACAGTATGTACAGTGATTATTTGTGATGTGACTTAATTGTGGGATTTTGTGAAGGCCAACTGAAGTGGCAGTTGATATATGATGATGCACATACAAAGGACAACATAAATCATTACTGCAAACTCAGAATGCCAGCTAACATCATATCAATTTATAATCCTAGAATGTTTAAGCAAAAAAAAAAATACACACCTTTAAAGTGTCCCCCCAATCCCCTTCCCTACTTCTTAAATATTCCACCTCGGGACTGCTCAGCAGCAGAGTAAAGGAGAAACGTCTTTAACCGTGCTGTTTGACAGTCTCACACAAAACTACTCATGCAATGATGCAATGGGGTTAAACCATGCAAGTCTTCCTATTTTGACTAAGGAAACAGTAAATCCAACTGCTTTGGGCTCATATATGAGAGATGGACAGTGGGACTTCAGTGTATTAACCATTCATTTAGTTGTCTTAGTTGACCTTGGTTATGGTTGGCGGCCAACGACTGATCTTATGCTGCTATAGCCGAGTTCAGCAGTTCTGTGATAAGCATAGATCTGCTACAGCATTTTGAAGGTTTTTTTTATTGTATTTGTAGTTGTGTGGCTATGGAGTTAGTTAAGTATATGAACACTATGTTTTAGTTAAGTCTGTTTTGTGGTTGTGTGTGAGTTTTAGGTATTTTTAATTAGGAAGTATATGTTTACTAAGTGTGAAGTTTTCAGGATTTAGTGTGGCGTTCTAATTATAAGTGCACAATTGTGCGCTTTGCATTCACAGTAAGAATATAGTGCAACATTTGGTTAGTTTCTGCAGTGGTTGGCAGCTTGTGATCAACTATATGAAGGTCAGCTAATGGATAAGTCAATATTTGCTGATATACTCATAAATGTGCTTTGCATGGGGTATATATAAACATAAGTTACCTCAAGAACAGTTGCCCAAGTAACAAATCCCTGCCTCCACCCCACTTCTAGGAAGCAAACTAAGGATGGAAAAAGTAAAACATTTCACTGATGCTACCATGTAAGTGTAAACTATACATGTGTTGTATATGCAGCAAGCTGAGACATACCTTTCTGCTCAGTCCAAGCACTGATCTAGAACCAAGGACCTTATCTTCTATTTGGCATGCCTTTCTCTACTTCAAAGTTTACCATTGCTACTTTCTACTTGACAGAAATGAACAATCAGTACAAACTGTCTTGGTAATATTTCAACATGACTGTACACAAATCTGACTTTGTCTCAAAGCCACATTCATGCACATCACATTTCAGTATGAGAAATTATTGTTTTTTATTGCTGACATGGGTAGTGGCTAGTGCAGATAACAGAAAAAAATGGATTCTCTTAAAAAGGGGGGATATGGTTGCTCTGTGGAGCTACGCCATTTGCAGCGCCAAACTTATAGATAGGATACTGAACTCCCTGGGCCTTTTTGGAGGTTGTTTAGGAAAGAGGCTGTGGTACATTTGTGCATAGCATTTCCACAGTTACTAATAAATGTGTGTTTCTGAAAGGTTAGAAACAGGACTGACATTTGGTACTGTTTTAATATTTTTCAGTGTTAGTGTAGCTAGGCTGAAACTTGATGATTTTAGCTTATATCTTAACTAAGCCCAGTTACCATACCTTGAAGAACTTGTTCTTCCACATACAACCTAGCCAAAATTTTGGCAGTAGTCCCACCCTAGTGATCCCCAGTACACTGTATTTCTTTTGGGGTAGATGACGCCCCAGTAACCATCCAAAAATACATTTATGTTAAATATTCTAAACCAAACATAGTTTGCTTCGGAGCAGAGACTGTGCATTAAAGCAAACCAAGTTAAAAATTTTATTTTTCCTTGCAAATTATTTTGTTTACTCCAACCTGCCAACCTCAATAAAACGGGTGGGGGGAATTAAACACGCATAAGCCCTCCTAACAAGATATTAAAATGATTGTTCCCAGTTTTAAATGCATAATTTAAGCAGTAATATACGTTAGTGTTTGAATGTATGTTTTGGAATATGAGTACTCTGAGGGATGTTCAGTTATGAAACAAATGTTCTAAACTATGCCACAGAATATATAAAACTCCATAGCTTCTGCGGGAATCTAGCAGCTGCCAGACTCCCAGCCTAATTAATTTACTTTATGCAACAAAGTACACATTCTTGAGTAAAATCAATCATCTTCTCCAGCTAATCTTCAAGCCTAAGTTCTAAAATGCAAGACAGACTATCCAAACCCCCTTGAATAGTGAACCCCCAGAACCCCCCAAAACAATTAATTTACTTCCTCCAGGAAAGCAACACATATCACACTAAATCAATCAGCTTCCCCAGCAAATCTTCTGGCCTTTCTTGTTAAGAAAAAGTTTTAAACCTTACCTCAAGGTATCTAAAATATATGGCTTCTGCAGCTTACTGGCCCAAGATCCCCAGACAGAGTCAATTACTTTTTCAAGCAAAATACACAGATTCCAACAAAATCAGCCAGCTTCTCCATCACGATTCTGGGCAGCCTTGGAAGGTGTACGACAGAGAGAAGTTAAGGCATATGCTGGTTTTAGAAGAATAACTAAATCAGACCCATTTCTATGAAGGTGTTCATAGCTGTGCATACTGCGCTATAAATAGTACTCAGACATGCTGGCAGTATGTTATGGTGTTAGAAACAAGTTTGTCAAATGTGCCAGGTCAGACTGACATTTTGTAATATAAACAAACGGTTACTTTCCTGCTGTGCTTTTTCATTATGATTTTCAGTATGATGTAATAATACCTAGGTGATGTGGCCAAATACCAAATTTTGGTAATGGTGCCCTTGACACCAAAAAGGTTGGGAATTATTGCTCTATAATATCTTGTACATGTATACTGCATGTATCTACATCATAAAATGTTTTAATAGAAGTAATCTCAATCTATGCATTATATCTCAACTTTTTAGTGTTTTGTTTCTTTCATTCAGAAGGAAAAAAGATGAGATATAGAAGGTATAAGTAGGAGTTCTTAATGCCTTTAAAAAAAGATTAATTTTGTAACTGATATATTTTTTGCAGCTGCCATAGAACTGTTAATCCATACGCCTACTGCACACCCTTAAAGCATCCACACACTCACCCAAAAAACTGGGAGATTAATTAGTTGTGGCCTGAAATTTATTTAAAGGAACTATATCAAACAAGCAAGAGTACTTCTATTAAGGAAAACATAAAACATTACAAAGGAATGGAAACTGTTCTGAATAGCAAACCATGCAAGTTATGTGCTTGTTAGAAATCTAGCAGCATGTTGCAGTGGCCCCAAATGTGGCATTGTATAACAATCATTGAGTACACATTTCTACTTTTAAATGCGAGATTTTTATTTCAGTCCACGTGTTGTGATCTAACCCACCCATAAAAAACAGGCTGCTGTCTTACCCCATTCAACAGCACAACAGCTGACATCATTGTAAAATGATGGCATTCTGACTTGCCAACTTAGTGATATATTATCACACTGCAGATGTCGATAAAGCTGGCAATAGTTTATTTCATGTGAGTGTTTAATGCTATACAAAATGACGTCAAAGTCAAGACAATGGTGAGGGGACTTAAACAATGGAAATTCATTTAGCTTAGTCACTGAGTTTTGATTATGTTACAAATGGATATTACCGCCCCTTTCTGTAAGAGACTTCTCTTCTGGTGTCATGCAGCAGTGAGTAAGACACACTGCTCTTTTCAGATATATGTTGCCATTTATGCCCTAGTTTGAACGTATTGCTTATGTCTTAGACTTTCAGAAATGTTGCCTTCATTCCATGTCAGCTCCACGGGCTGGAGTAAAAAAATATATATAGATCTCAGCATTGGTGCGTTAACCTAGTATAATAATACACTATAAATAGGCATTACATTGGAATAACTCTCACTGACCGTAAATCTTGTAGCATGGTAAGGCTTATGCTGGGCTTTCAGTGTGTATGATGTTTGCTGGAACTACAGGTATACTTATCTTATGTTGGTAAGGTAGAACAAGGTGTATCAAGTATAAAAAGGATCACTGCAAGCTTCCTTTCATCCTTTATAAAACAATTGAATTCTGGCAAAGATGAAAACTTCACTGTATTCCTTGGTTCCATCTGTGTAATGGGGTCAAAGCCCCTTTTTGATTAGTTAAAAATGCTAAATACTCATTTATTCCTACCGATTTGCATATGTCATTTCATTTTGATTTTATACAAAATGCATTTTTAACAGCCATGTATTTCACAGTAACAATACCTGAACAAATCTGCCATCCTACTAATAGAAGCCAGTAAGTCAAGACTTAGTACAGGATAAAAACAAGGCCAATCATATTTATATCACTGATTCTGGTCATTAAGTTAATAATTCTGGGAATGTTAACAAATAACATTTTGATTTTGATTTTCTTTGCTACTACGTATTGTAATGCTTTTAAATTCACCTAGCCACTTAACAGAAGGTATATGACATTTGTTATACATTAGTCAGAGGTTCGATTTTAATGAAGCAAAGTTATGTAATAGTCGACTCCATGGTTCAGAGGGAGGGAGTCCTGAGTGTGACCTAGGTGTCCTGGGTACCACTAGTGAACTTGAGCTAACTGAGGAGAATGAAAAGCAGTGATATTTTACCAGCTTATCTATTCCAGGGCGTAAGATATCATAAGCAGGGACATGCATCAGCAGAAGTTAGGTCTTTGTACAGCAGGCATTGAGGTTGAGATATGGACAGGGCATATAAAAAAATATGTCTGCAAATATGCTACACTGGGATGCCTCAGTCTAGCTTTAGGCAACAGCAGTGTTTTATAATAGGTCTTGGTGGATGAGGGTGATGCCTGTAGTCCAAGTGCAAAGGAAGAATCACCAGAGGTAACCAATGGTCTGCTCCAAAAAAAAAAAAAATCATGTAATAATTATGGACCAAGAAAGAGCAGCAAAGAAGCTGTTCCATTTTTGTGTCTTCTGGTTTGCTTTACTGATCACAAATTTGTAAAAATGCATTGTAAGTACCAGGGTTCAAATATTGAATTGATACCAGCACACATTTGCAGGCTCAACCAAATAACTGAAATAATTAAAAAGTAATTATATAAACAATGTTAGTATTCACACATCTGTATACAATAAAGAAGTAAATATGTCACATACAAAATTTAGCAATAATGCTTATCCATAACAGAAATACCGATAAGAATATATTTAAAGAACATCATAGCAAATATAAAGTTTACTACAATTTGACACCGATGCGACTGTGTGCCTGGGTCCACAATGGCCCATTTGGGTTGCTCATTTCAAGAATTGTTTAACTCCTTTAAATATTACAATGCTGACACAACTGAAGATGTTGCTACATGCAACACGAAAAAGTGTTTCATAGGTTCATAGGTTCATAAGTAGGTACTAGGCTATTGGCCCTGGGGCCTATACAAGCCCAGCCAAAAAGGTACCCTGGCTTTTGCCACCCAAGAAAATTATTTTCCTGTGCTACTGTCAAGCAGAGCCACAGAGGTGATCCCCGGGGTGAATTTCCTATTTCCCATCCAATCATCAAGATTTTTCTTGAAGAGTGCTATTGAGGAGATTTGTTTGATATAGTTAGATAGTTTATTCCAGAGTATGGGAAGTCTCTGGGACAGGAATCTATCCCTCCAGCATGTTCTGTTTATTGTGGTGACAAGGTGTAGGTGTAGCTTGGAGGGATTGGGATATCTTTAAGTGCAGCATGTCCAACAGCTCTGGGTTTGACATAGCTTTGTATGTTAGGCAGAGATCACCTCTGAGTAGGCGATATGCAACGGAGTAAAGCTGGAGTTTTTTGAGACGGTCTACGTATGGCATCTGTTTGAGGTTGGTAATCCTCTTTGTGAGGTACTTCTGCGGCCTTTCCAGTTGTTGTAGATGTCTTGTGAGGTACATACCAAAAGGGGCGCTGTACTCTATAATGGGTCTAATGAGTGATGAGTAGAGGGGAACAATGACCTCTTTTTTTTCTGGATGAGAAACCTTTTGTGATGAGGTGTGCCACGTAGAAGGATTTCCTGACTACTGTGGCGATGTGATTATCAAAGGAGATATTACTGTCCACCTGTGTCCCAAGGTCTCTTAGGTTTACCTTTATAATGCCGATACTGATATGGGTGACACGACTTGCACAAAGGCTGAAATGCGATCGTCACCAAAGTTGACCTCCGAATGTGTGAACGACAAAACCTCGCCCCTTTTTGACCCATGGTAGCATGGGTGTGGAGGTGTTGTGCGGCCTGTAATGTCGAACGTCGAATGTTTTTCGACATTTAAAAATTTTAGTGGTTTCGGTTCGCGCAAAATGCGTCGAAGTGGCCATTCGACAAAGTGCAATCGCCTATTTAAAGGTAAACCATTTCTTATCACACTTTCGGAGTTAAGTATACTACCGCCTATGTTGTAGTTCATGGGTACAGAGTTTTTACCAAAGGGGATGACAATGCACTTTTTGGCATTGAGCTTGAGGCCATGGCTTTGACACCAGGCATCGGTCTCAGTGAGGCTCTTTTGTAGGATGTCCACATAGTTAGGAGTTTCGATTATGGCTCCTAGTTTGCAGTCATCTGCAAACTTCGTTAGCCAAAGACCTTCTGTGTTAGCCTGTACTTCAGAGAAGTAGATACCAAACAGGAGAGAACCCAGGACTGAACCCTGTGGTACTCCACTTGTCACTCGTCTGAAGTCGGATTTGGAGTCTGCTACTTTCACAGTGTGGGTTCTGTCAGTGAGCCAGTTGGCAACCCAACTTGTGACATAGGGATTTATACTTAGTTTAGTGAGTTTATCTATAATTCCAGAGTGGGGGATGGTGTCAAAAGCCTTGGCAAGATCTAGATAGGCTGTGTGAACCACCTTACCCTTGTCTACGGCTTTGGTGACTGCTTCAAAGAAGTCTATCAGGTTTAGGAGACATGATCTGCCTTTTACAAACCCGAACTGGGTGGGATCCAGAATTTGGAGATTACCAATGTCTTTGTTTATAAGTTCCATGATGATACGTTCCATGGCCTTGGAGACCAGGCTCGTCAGGCTAATGGGGTGGTAGTTCCCGGTGTACATGGTGGCTCCCCCCTTGTGGAGTAGGATAACCGTTGCTGTGCGCCATTCAGCAGGCACAAAGCCTGAGGTGAGGCTATGATTGAACATGGTACTTAGGTGGGGTGCCAGTTCGTTCTGTAGTTTGTGTAGAACACAGCCTGGGATGTTGTCTGGTCCCATGGATGCTGTGTTCTTGGCTTTGGAGAGTGTGGTTTTTACCTGTGCAGCCGTGATTACAGGAATTTTGCATTCTTTCAGTATAGAGATGGGTTCTATAGGAGGTGAGAGGGGGGTAAAGTTAGCACTGAACCTATCTGCCAGGATGTTGGCAATATCAATTGGGTCTGTATATTTAGTGCCATTGTGCTGTAACTCAGAGCAGATCTGAGTGTTGCCATTGCGATTCTTGACATAGCTATAGAATGCTTTGTGGTTGTCTTTAGAATCAGTAGCAATTTTGTTTTCGTAACTAGCTTTGGAGGATTTTATCAGGGATCGCAGCTTCTTACTGAGGCTGACCAGGAAGTTCCTCCACTCGTGGGATTTTACTCTCTTTTGCAAGAGTTTCTTCCTTCTATTGTACAGTTTGTTTATGGCAGGGGACCACCAGATTGGCTTCCTATTTTTGGAGGATAGCGTCTTGGTTCTGTTTGGGATAGCATGATCCATGCATTTGTAAGTGCTTATAAAGTGCAATTGTGTAGGATTCAGTAGTCGTAACTGTATTGTCCATCTGCATGGGTGTCATGAAGTTCACCACTTCTGTCTTAAGAAGCATGAAGTTGGCTTTGGAGAATTTTTTACCATGGTTTCCTTAATGGGAGGTGAAGGCAGGATGTGGATATCAAGAGTGATTAGCTTATGGTCGGATCGGACCAATGAGGAGTTGACTTCAATTTATGAGAGCATAATATTAACAACAGGTACATATCCAGATGCATTACACAAGTCGAAATAGTAACTGAACTAATGCAACATACAATACAATACTTAAGATTAAAATCAGAACAGTTGCCAAGTGAAAATAAATTTATATTATACAAGATACATATTGCACAATTTTAAAGAATCCTGAAAAACATTAAAATTATGCTGATGTTACTGATCAAATTTGACATCAATAATTCAAAAGTGCACATCAGGGAACTTTGGAAAGAAATATTTTTCAAAATAAGAGTTGACATTAAACAGCTTGCTTGATTTTGTGAGGCCATTAGATGCCTTGGAGATTCTGGCAAAAAGGTATGGAAACCAAAAAGGTAAATATATATTTATTAGGTCGGTAAGCATATACACATGAGCATGACAAACTCAAGAGGTTAGGTACAAACCCGTATGTCATCCGGTGGATAGCCAACTGGCTCACAGACAGGACCCAGGAAGTTAAAACTGGGGATTTCACATCTACAAAGATGCCAGTCACAAGTGGAATCCCTCAGGGATCGGTCCTTGGACCACTCCTTCTTGGCAACTACTTCTCTGAAGTCAAGGCCAATGTCAATGATCTCTGGCTGACTAAATTTGCAGATGATGGCAAATTAGGAGCTGTCACTAAATCCCACACTGACAAAAATGTTCTCCAGGAAGGACTGACATGGATAAACAGCTGGTGTCAGAGCCATGGACTAAAACTAAATGTCAAGAAATGCATAATAGTATTCTATGGGAAGTCATCTATCCCTGGTAACCACCATGGAGCAAGGCTGAATCAATTAGATACAGTAAAGGTACTGCAGCACGAACCAGTGATACATGTGCATAGTCAGCACATGGAGACGACATACTGAAGTACAATAAACATTAAGTCACTTAGAGAGAGTTTCTTGTTGAGTCAAAGTGTATCGATATAGCAAGTGGCCATAATCATAACCAGCTGCATTCACAGCTTATACCTAAGGTTTATGCTGAGCAAGGTGTTTATTTGTAACTCAAACATTCTCCTACCATTTTTGAAGTATTTCTCATTCAGAAGCTAAACAAATAATAATAGTCCACCACAGTATCATAAGAGTTTCAAGGATATTTTAGCCTAATGACCATGTGCACCTTGTCAATACCGACCCTCAGGCTTTGATCCCTTTCCATTGAAGGGGAAGCCACTTACTCCTGGGTTGAAAGTTAGAGTGTCCATGCAGTTGTCCAGGTTTAATCTGAAGGAAGATATAGAATCACACTGTTTAACCTGCATGGGAAGGTTATTTATTTATTTAACATTTGTTTACCGGGAAAGTCTGACTTGGAACAAGACATTTTTCAGCAGAGGCCTGGGGAGAAATGCTCCAGACGCATGTCTTTGTAATGTGGGAGGAAATCAAACTACCTGGAGAAAACCCACATAAATGCAGGAAAGACATGCAGACTCCACAGTGAAGGCACCCCAGCCAAGCATCGAACCGAAAAACTTCTTGCTGCGAGGTGAAAATGCAAACCGCTGCACCACCGTGCCGTCTAAGTATTTATTCCAGAGAAGTGGAGGCACTGGGTGATAGCTCTGTATCTCCATCACATTCTCTTTATCTCCCAATGAAGGGTCAGGAATCTGTTTCTAGTGTTAGCTGAGCTGTTTTCTTACTGACATATAGGAGGTCAAGGACCACCATATCTCTAATTGTGCTGTAAGCGATACACAGATCACCCTGATCACCACGGCTTTTAGTCTCTCCTCATAACTATTGTTCTTAAGACCAGTGGTCCTTTTTGTTAGAAATCTCTGGGACTTTTTAAAGCTTGGTGAGATGTCACTGGAAATGCATACTGAATGGAGCACTGTACTTTAAAATGGTTCTGATCAGTGTTGTATACAGTGGAACAATATCATATGTGAATCTAGACAAAATACATTTGGCTACCAGTCCTGCTAAATAGAAGGATTGCCCGACAACAGTTGCCATGTGATGATCAAAGGAGAGAGAACTGTTGACCCAAGTGCCCTAGTCACTGACTTACCTTTTCAATTTTTAAGGGTAGGTTTTGTATTCTGTACATTATAGGTAACATCAGGGAATTACTCAAGGTTCTAATAGGTGGAGATGAAGAAGAATGGCAGCTCCCCCAAAAAAAAAAAAAAAAAAGTGTGAGGACTACAAAACAGCCAAGCCTGGTATGACAATAAGGTACATGAGGAAAGCTGGTGGTGGAAAGCAGAAGTCCAGAAAGTCATCAAAAGAAAGGAGGAGTGCAGGAAGAAGTGGGAGATAGAAAAGACAGACCAGGTTAGGAAGGAATACTGGCTGGCTAAGAAAGGAATTGCAAGAGCAAAGAACAAGGCATCAGAGGCAAGATATTAAATGTCAACTCTTGTTTTTACAAACCTTTTTTCTAACGTTCCCTGATACGTATTTTTGAATTACTAATGTCAAATTTGTTCTGAAAAGTGACTCAGTAGGTGGCACAAAGAAACTGTATCAGGTTGCAAAGCAAAGACAGAAAGATGAAGAAGATAGACAAACGCCCTTCATAAGGAATGTTAGCAACAACCTGCTCACCAGTCCACAGGACATCAAAGGCAGTTAGAAGGAGTACTTCCAGCAGCTGCTGAATGAAGAAAACCGCATAGAAGCTGTACTGCCCAAGACACAGCCTACGACGAGAGAAGAGGAGGAGCCCACCACTGAAGAAGGAATAACAGCACTAAGGAAAATGAAGTCAGGGAAAGCAGCAGGCTCAGATGAGGTGACAGATATGATAAAGATGCTGGGTGAGATAGGGGAGGGTACTCATAGCAGTGTGGCGAGAAAGGTGTTATCTGGTGAATAAGCATACTAATGCCATTGTTCAAAAACAAAGGAGAGACATACACAACTGTGAGCAATACAGAGATATCAAACTTGTGTCACATAGCAGGAAACTTCTGGACAGGGTGATTGATAAACAAATATGCAGTAGAAAGTAAGATAGGAGGTAAGTATCTCAGATTCAGACTAGAATGGAGCACAACTGACCTGATATTTGCAGTGAAACAGATAGTTGAGAAGAAGGTAGTGATGAGGAAAGAGTCCAACTAGGCATTCCTAGACTGGGAGAAAATATTTGACAAGATCCCAATAAAGCTGATTTGGGCAGTCCTGTGGCAGCTCAAAGTCCCAGAAACATTGGTAGAATTAGTTCAGGCTATCTACAAGGGCGCAATGACTCAAGTACAAACAGTGTTCGATCTCATAGAGGGGCTCCCAGTGGGAGTGGGTGTGCATCAGGGTTCAGATCCGAGCCCACTGCTGTTCATGCTGGTGATGGACAACATTAGCAAACAGCTTGGAGGGGACTGATCAACAAAGTTGTTGTCACACCCAGACTCTGAGCAAGAACTTCAACAAAGGATAGGGGAATGGAATGCAAAACTGAAGGTACATGGCATGAAATGATCAATAATGACATAGGAAGCCTCCAGACATTGGACCCAAATGAATTTGGTTTCATCAAGGGCAGGTCATGCTACTCAACCTGGTAAATTCCTTTGAGAAGGTCACCAAAGCAATGATGGACAAGGGCAAAATAGCTCACAATGTCTACCTTGAATTGGCTAAGGCATTTGACACAATGCCTCATTCGGGCACTGTTGACAAACTTAATAGGTTAGGTACAAACCCTTGTGTCACTTAGTGTTAGCCTTTGGGCTCACAGACAGGACCCAGGAAGTTAGAATTGGGGAGCCCACCTCTACAAGAGGCCAGTCACAAATGGAGTGGGTCTTGGGACTGCTCCTTTTCGGCATTTACTTCTCTGAATTCAAGGCCAATGTCAATGGCCTCTGGCTGACTAAATTTGCTGATGACTGCAAATTAGGAGCTGTCATTGAATCACCCACCAACACAAATGTTCTCCAGTAAGGGATGACACAGACAAACAACAGGTGTCAGAGTCATGGACTAAAACTAAATACCAAGAAACGCATAACAGTGTCCTTCGGGAAGTCATGCACTCCTGGTAAATATTGTGACACTGCCAGCCCAGCTATCTGGAATTTTGTAAATAATTCTATGTCATCTGTGAATACTGATATGATTTATACACAACTGTATGTTATGTACTGAGCTTCAAGAATGTAACCACAGCATACACTGCTGGAACATAGAAGTTTAACTTACAAAACTTCAAGAAAATAAGTTGAAATTAATTACTTTACAATGTGCTATAAAGGCTAGTTTTAATGCAGCAACAAGACAGGATGTCTTATAGGTTCATAAGTTGGTACTAGGCTATCAGCCCTAGGGCCTATACAAGCCTAGCCATAACAATTCCCTGGCTATTTCTTCCCACACCATTTACTTCCCTGGACCCCTGTCTAGCAAGGCGACTGATGTGATCCCCGGGGTGAATTTCCTTTCTCCCATCCAATCGTCAAGGTTCCTTTTGAAGAGGGCCAAAGAGGCACTCTGCTTGACATGTATGGGCAATCTATTCCAGAGTCTGGGAAGTCTCTGGGTCAGGAACCTATCCCTCCAGCATGTTTTGTTTATTGTGATGACAAGGTTTAGATCCCTGGAGCTTGTGGCTCTGAGAGATTGGGATTTCTTTAAGTGTAGCATGTCCAACAGCTCTGGGTTTGACATGGCCTTGTATGTTAAGCAGAGATCACCTCTGAGTAGACGATATGCAACAGAGTATAGCTGGAGTTTTTTAAGGCAGTCAGCGTAGGGCATCTGCTTTAGGCCTGTGATTCTTTTAGTGAGGTATTTCTGCGGCCTTTCCAGTTGTTGCAGATGTCTTGAGAGGAACATACCAAACGGGGCATTGTATTCTATAATGGGTCTAATGAGGGATGAGTACAGTGGGACAATGACCTCCTTTTTTCTGGATGAAAAGCCCTTAGTGATGAGGTGTGCCATATAGAAGGATTTCCTGACTGTTGTAATGATGTGGTTATCGAAGGTGAGACCACTGTCCAACTGTGTCCCTAAGTCTCTTATTACACTTTCAGTGTTTAGTGTACTGCCACCTATATGGTAATTCATGGGTACATGGTTTTTCCCAAAGGGGATAAATATACATTTATTGGCATTGAGCTTGAGCCCATGGCTCTAGCACCAAGTATCTGTTTCTGTAAGGCCTTTTTGTAGAGTATCCATATCATTTGGGGATTCAATAATGGCTCCCAGTTTGCAGTCATCTGTGAATTTTGTTAACCAGAGTCCCTTAGTGTTGGCCTGTACTTCAGAGAAGCAGATGCCAAACAAGAGCAGTCCCAGAACTGAACCCTGAGGTACTCCACTTGTCACTTGTCTGGAGCTGGATTTACAGTCAGCTACTTTTACAGTGCGGGTTCTATCAGTAAGCCATTTAGCAACCCATTGAGTGATGTAGGGATTAATGCCCAGCTTAGTAAGTTTATCTATGATTCCAGAGTGGGAGATGGTGTCAAAGGCCTTGGCAAGGTCTAGATAGGCTGTGTGGACCACCTTACCCTTGTCCATGGCTCTGGAGACTGATTCAAAGAAGTCAATCAGGTTCAGGAGACAAGATCGGCCCTTCACAAACCCAAACTTGGTGGGGTCCAGTGTTTGAAGGTTGCCAATGTCTTTGTTTATAAGTTCCATGATAATACGCTCCATGGCCTTGCAGATAAGGCTCGTCAGACTGATGGGATGGTAGTTACCAGGATCCAAGGTGGATCCCCCTTGTGGAGTGGGATAACTGTAGCTCTGCGCCACTCAGTGGGCATGAAACCTGAGGTGAGGCTATGATTAAACATGACACTTAGGTGAGGTGCCACTTCATATTATAATTCATGTAGTACACAGCCCGGGATGTCATCTGGTCCCATGGATGCTGTATTCTTAGCTTTGGAAAGTGCGTTTTTTACCTGTGTGGCCATTATTACCAGAATTTGGCAATCTTCCGGTATTGAGATGGGCCATTTAGGGGGTGAGAGGAGGGTGAAGTTGGCACTGAATCGATCTGCCAGGATATTGGCAATATCCTTTGGATCAGTATATTTAATGCCATTCTGTTTTAGCTCAGAGCAGATCTGGGCATTGCCATTTAGATTCTTGACATAGTTATAGAATGCCTTCTGGTTGTCTTTGGAATCTTTAGCAATTTTATTTTCATAATTAGCTTTGGAGGATTTTATGAAGGATCTCAGTTTCTTACTGAGGCTGGTAAGGGAGTTTTTTGTATCCTGGGAATTTCCTCTTTTCTGCAACAGTTTCTTCCTTTTGTTGTAAAGTTTGTTTATGGCAGGGGACCACCAGATTGGCTTCCTTTTTTTGGATGAGAGCATCTTGGTTCTATTTGGGATGGCACGATTCATGCATGAGTGGATGTGTTCGTACAGTGCCTTAGTGTAGGATTCAGCAGTTGAACTTTCAGTTTCCATCTGCATGTGTGTCATGAAGTTTGTCACTTCTGACTTGAGTAGCATGAAGTTGGCTTTGGAGATGTTTTTTATGGAGGTTTCCTTAGTGGGGGGTGGGGGTGGGATGTGGATGTTAAGGGTGATTAGCTTATGGTCAGACTTGACTAATGAGGGGGTGACCATAGGTGTGGAGCATCGATTTCCCATGTTGGTAATGACCAGGTCTAGGATATTGGAGCCCCTGGTGGGACTACGGATTAGTTGATCCAGGGCTTTGGAATTTATGAATTCCAAGAACCGTTGGGCAAAGGTGTTGGCACATGAGTAGTTTTCCCAGTTAATGGCAGGGCAGTTAAAAATCACCCGGTATTAGAGTGTTTGGTTCTATCTTAATATTTTCCAGTATGTTTAGAAAGGTGCACTGAGAATCTTGGGGTATGGTGGGGGATCTGTAGCAAGCTACAATTTGGATTGCAGTCTTGCCTAGTGTTAGTTGCACCTGGAGAATTTCAGATGCATTTGGTTGGGCAACTAGCCTGGTGGTGTGAATATCCTTGGTGAATATTGACACTCCTCCACCTTTAGTGTTTCAGTCCTGGTTTGGTGGCTGAAAAGTGTGGTAAGAGTTGTAGCCTGGTATTGCAGGGGTGCTCTCTGGAGCCTTGAACCAGGTCTCAGTTACTGCACAGATATCGATGTTCTCCATTTTTAGGAGTGCCTCGAGAGAGTGCATTTTGAGGTTTAGACTTCTAGCATTGAGTAGCATTACATTCAGATTTTGCATGCTTGTATCTGTTACGGTGGTGGTTTTGTCCTTTGAACTTTGCCTAAAAAAGGCACTATAGGGGTGGCAAGAGCCTTAGCCAGTAACCTGAATCCCAGGGGCGACAGGTGCAGACCATCTCTGGCAAAGCATCGTGGTCTGTCGATCATGTCGTCCTAGGCAGACAGATACTGGATCCCCTTTGAATGATAAAAGAAGCTTAGCCAATTGTTGAAGTCAATCATTTTGTCCTTATATTGTGGTATCATTCTGGGCAAAGGCAGGATGCTACTCAGGGCTAGGGTCATACCTGCCTGGGCCACATGATCCGAGAGCTCTCCCATGTCTCTTTTCATGTAGTCAAGGGAGGTACATCTCAAGTCATTCACTCCAACATGGACAATGACAGAGTCATATTTCTATTTGTTGTGGAGTGACTTGAGTGCATGCATTATGTGGCGGATCCTGGCACCCGACAGGCAGCTGACTGTAATTTTCTCCTTGTTCAACCTGGTGAGTGGGACGTCAGTGTGTCGGACTATAGAGTCACCTATGACTAAAGTGGTAGGTAAGTTGTCTTGCCTTAGGGGCTGTTGCTGGGTGGCACACTGGTGTTGTGAACTATGTGACACTTTGGTTGTGATTGGTGTTTGCTTGCGTTTCAGCTTCAGAAGTCCTTGTTACTTGGGCTGGTTATAGTTAAGGGCCTCTGCATATGTGGATTTAGTGTTGCTATATGTGGGTGTTGGTGGTGTGGGTTTAGAAGGGCTATGTGTTACTTGAGGTGTAGTGTGGGTGTTAACCTTCTCCTCTTGACTGTCTAGCAAAATCTTGGGTGGAGAGAGCTTTGCTTCCATTTTGGCTACGTAAGTTCATCTCTCACAGGTTTTAGTGTTGGGTGATAGGAGGAAAGGGTGGTCTGTGTACATGACGCAATTACTGCATTGCCCCAGTATGCCCAGATTCACCAGGTGGACAGGAGAAATCACCAGAAGCTGACCCTTGGACATGCCTGGTTTGGTGCTTTTTTTTTTTTGTAAAGTACAGGAGCTGTTTTCCCTTACCTTAGCAAGGTACTTTGCAATTATAGGCTTAGTGCCTACAATTAATTTCTCCTTTTGACAAGAAGAGTTGAGTGTTTGTATCAATTTAAGGCTTCCTAGTGCTTTCCAGCAGGTATTAGAGGAACTGCTAGTCACAGGGATGCTTAAAGGTAAGATGAAAAAAAATGCAGACTGCAGTGTGCACTACAAAAGTTAGATGTGAAAGTAGGTAACTTAAGTTTTACCTTTTTAAAAAGTTAAGGTTTAGTGGAGAGTTACTATTTTTAAAACAGAAAGATGGATTGAAACAGGTGGTCACTTTTGTAGTCTGGAAATGTGGAATACAGTAGGATGGCCACTACATTTAAATAGTTGAAGGGGAGGGACTTCAAAAATGATGATTTTGTGATTACTCACACAAGCCAGTGAAAGCAGAGAAGAAATTAGATATATGGTCAGATTAACATAAGAAGCAGGCAACTAGAAAGATAGTGGTATTTAACAAGACAACTGTAACTGGGTGGTCTAGAGCTAGAAGTTTTTTATATTGTCTTGGAGAGAAGTAGTTACTAGTTTAAAATGTAAAAAGTGTTTTATTGCTTTATGACTTTCTAGCAGCTGCACAGTTCTGAGAGATATGCATTTATAACACAGAGATGTTAAAATTCTGTTAAGTTTCTGTTTGGCCTGGGAACTGAAGTCAGGTGACAAACAATTATGGCACCCAAGCTAACCCAGCAGTAAAATGTGATATTAATTTAAGAACTCTCTCAGAGATAGACTGTGCATTTTGTATTTTGTCTTGGACCTAGCAAGAACATCCACTCATCATCACATCTGCACTTGCTTGTAAGCAAGATTTAAGGCATAGTATCTCTCTTAGATATATATAGGATTATAGTAAAGATTAGTTTAGATGTTTTCTGTATTTATTTCAGACTGTCCTGCAATGTTGCTTTAAAACAGATCCTTCAATTTGAACTCTGAAGTAACTGTGTTTGAGTATTGTTTTGTGCTTTTATTATTTATTATTAAATATATTTAAACCTGTCTTTGTGGCTGATATTTGTGAGACATATTTAAGCTCTTATAGCACTTGCATATGTATTTGGTGACACTGTACAGGCCACTCCTAAATAGCCCTGTAAGTCTTGGTCAAAACTACCATTTGGATAATAGTAACATTACACAGTAGGATTGGACACCCTTCACTAAGGGGCTTAAAATACCTGATGAAGAGCTGGCTGGTGGCAGTGATAACTACCTTATAGTCTGTGCAGAAGGGGGCATAGCTAATAAATCTGTGCCAGCCTTTCCTAGGTGTGTGTGTGTGTGTGTGTGTGTGTGTGTGTGTGTGTGTGTGTGTGTGTGTGTGTGTGTGTGTGTGTGTGTGTGTGTGTGTGTGTGTGTCAATATAAATCAAATCTCAAAGTGTGCGTGTGTCAGCTACTTGGGCAGGGACATGAAGCACTGGTTGGACAGAGAGGGTGCTGGAGGTTTTGGCTTGACCACGCAGCTGAGATCTCAACCCTGTAGTTGTGCCAGTGGGAGGTCTTATCGGGGATCTGGAGAAAGAGGGAGAAACCAGCCTCAGACTGACTGTGGTCTCTGTGTGCTCTTAAGAGAAATTGTGCTTTACTGTGTGTGTACTTGTCATCCTCCCAATTTGTATGTCCCCTAGTTGTTACCAGTGGTGAGGATTGAGGCTCCTTGATTACTGGGCCATTGTGGGGGCATCACAAATATCATATTGATAACATACTCCTAAGAGTTGGCCAGTAGTCAGGGACTTGGGGACAAACACAGACAGTAATATAACCTTTGACTATCATGTGTCTACCATAGTGAGGAAATCATTCTATGTTGTGCAACTTATAAACAAAGGTATGGCATCTAGGTTCAAGTAAGTCATTGTTCCTCTGTATTTGGCATTCATCAGACCTATCATTGAGCACAGTGCCCCCTTTGGCATGTACCTAACCAGGCATATCCAACAATTGGAATGCCCACAGAGATTTCTCACTAAAAGAATACAGGGTGTAAGCAACATGTCCTATGCAGACTGTCTCAAGGCCCTATCCCTGTATTCTGTCTCCTACAGGCTATTGAGGGGAGATTTATGCCTGGCATACAAGCCATTACCAGACCCCTCTCCAATGGACCTCCAGCATAGACGCAAAACAAACTGCACCAGAATTACCTGTTCCAAATACTTAAAACTGTTCACTTAAAAACACACAATTCTATTTCAAAATATATATCATGTAATTAAAATTATACTACATATAAAAATAATTTCAAAAAACAAATATAAACACAATTGATACATTTCTTAATAATACCTTATGAAAAACATTTTAATAAATAACAAAAAAAGTTGTTTTTTTATAATTTCATCTGCTTAAACGTAAGTATGGATTTAATGCTTGTCAATGCATTTAATCCTGGAGGTTTATATGCTTGAAGCCACTCTATCCATTTACATTCATCTACCTCCATCTTATTGATAATATCACCTCCTCTACTATTCAACGTTACTTTCTGAACCACTCTAAATTAAAATTTATATTTGTTTTTGAAATAATTTTTACATGTAGTACAATTTTAATTAAATGCATACTTTTAAAGCAAAATAAAAAATATAAAATATATAACGTTACGTATATATATTTAAATATGTATATGATTTACTATCAAAATCTCACAACTGACAATTGTGAGTGTGCATGTATGAGACCTGAAATGTCGTAAAACACATTACCGATATGTCACATAACCAAAAGTAGGAATTAAGGAAAGTCAACAACTCAGGAATGTTGACTTTACCAAAAATAATTACACTTCTGGTTCTGTGCTATAAATGTTTTGCAGGGGGACAAGCCCCCCCTGCACCTCCCATGTGGGGGATACACCCCTCACACTCCCTGCTACTTATAGATACAAACTCCGAGATTGCACTACAGTGTAGGAAAGGGTAAATTTCCCAATCCCCACTATGGTGCGATCTCCATTCAAAATAACAAATCCACAAGAGCGAATGCACACTAACATTTGCTCTTGTGGATTTGTCATTTTGAAAATCAGTGTTACAGCAACTCAGAACTTTGACTTTCACCTTTCCAGGTCAAGTAACTGACATGCGGCATTTTGATGTATAATTATGTGTTTTTAAGTGAACACAGCTTTAAAATAATTAGGTTTTGGTGATGGGTGGAATTTTTCATGTAACTATTTAAAATGGATAGCTGCATGTGGGTTGATTTTATACACTGATGAAGGGTTTACCCCGAAAGCTTTGGGTTCATTAAACAACGTTCGAATAAATGTTTTGGCAGTTGAGATCCAGGAGGTCAAATTCCCCCACATAAATGCTGTTTTTCTTTGTTTTTTAGTGATCATAAATGTAACCTATTGGTTTATATTTGTAATCACTTCAGTTAGATTTGAGGTAGAAATGAATGTAATCACAGATGAGGTTGCTCAGTTTTTTATTTCAAACATTCTCATCGGTGATTATTCATTATATACTCATTCCAAATTTGTCTTAGAAATATTTCTGGAAGTTTATATTAGTGAACTGCATTATATATTTTTTGCTGCTAATCAATCCAAACTGATTTAAAAAACAAGTCATTTTTAAAGTCCACTTGGAACCACATAACTGATGGAACATAAATAGATCTAAACTAAGCCTTTAACCAGCCTGTGTTTTAGTCCCTTAGTAGGGTTGCCACCTTTTCAAATGCCCAAAGTGGGGGCATTTTTGGTACAAACGTCAGATGTTGCAGGGCGAAACATACCACCACCAGTACAAAGGACAGAACTTCACTTTTTTGCCTAAATAAAAGTTTATTCTTGCACATTTAGTTGCTTATTCTGTTTCTTATAACATTTAGGGGTTTCAGGTACAAAATAACTGTTTTATGCAACTATTATATAAAATATAGGAAATAATTTTATCCTAAAAATCTCAGGACATTTGCCATTTTTTTCAATTTTTTTTGCCGGACACAACTACCCAAAGAGGGACTGTCCCTCGTAAAGCGAGACAGGTGGTAACCCTATCCCTTAGAGAGTTCTGTGAGTTAGACTATTATATTATGTAAAACAATTCATGAGAGCCAGGCTAGTTAAGCATTTATTGATTTATTACTTTTGTATTTATCCAGTTTCTAATCATGTATATGCACTGATCCAAATGGACATGTTTTTAACAGTAAGACAGAAAATATAAATAATATATTGCAAGTGCATACAAAATGTACTACGAAAAGTAACAAGTATGTTTACTAATTTTTGTTCCCGTCAGAATGGCTTATCCTGTTGACTTCAGTGGGTCTGTGGTGGGTTGTACATTTAAAACACGAAACAGAGTCTTCCTAAGCTGTATAGAGTATATAGTGGTCTTCTTAAGTAATCCTGCATGTGTAGTAATTGTAGATGGCATTCAAGTCAGCAACATTTTATTACAGTGTGAAATTAAGAAAGAAAAGCAAAGATAGTTTTACTTTAATTTTCTTTAAAACTACATGTAATGCCAGTTCAGCTATCACAGGGGACTAAAGCCCTGACAGCAGTCTAGGTGACCAGAATTTAACTAGTGGCTGAGGTGCTTGTTGGTGCTGGTTTGGGGCAGGAATAAAATGATGAAGCTTAAACCTGCTCTGCCCTTCTCTGGAGGAGGGTTGTGGAATGTGCATTAATGGCACCTTCAGTAACAGAGGGCAGGGTATCCATTTGCACTGGCAGTGATCATATGAGGATCAATCAATGTACTTGGTGACCAACAGTTGAGAAGGTGGTGAAACAGTGGCCATTGGTAAGCTGACCTTTCCTATGATGGAAAAATGTCCACTTATTCACAGAAAACTAAACCAATGGCCTACACATAGGGTATAACATAACTGTGTATCTAATTGCATTTTTCTCTGGAATGTGGTAAAGCACTTGACTTGTGGTTGCTGTTCTTGTATGAAGGAGTTGGAATGAGATGAGATTAAAAGGTAGACACATTAGTATCTTTCATAAACTTTACATTAAAGGACTTACCCATTGCCCCACCCAACTTGCTCCTCTTGTAAGAGGAAAATTACATGGGAAGTTACAGGCCAGCATAACTACAGTAATAGTGGAGTAAAAAAGAAAATATGTCCACATAACATCAACTTAAACATGAACAGTTTTATTTAGCATAACTGCAGCAACCCTCTAACACACACACACACACACGCACACACACTGGTAGTATGATGAGTAAATGGGGTATCACACTTTGCAGATGGCCTACCATGTGCAAACATTTCTAAATAACATTCTCACAGATTAGAGACTGGCTAAATGTTAAATTTATCAGGTAGTTCTTTCAAATGTTGTCAGTACAGCAAAGTACGGTATAATAAGGTGATCTCCTTGGAATGATTACATGCCCTTTAGAATCAGACTGACTACCCAATATGCATTCCAGGTGTTGGTGAATAAACAACTGTCAAAGGCTATACTATTGTCTACTGCTGTTCTTAGATCTTTAATGATGTTACGCGGTGGTGGTGCTGCAGTAGCGTTGTCGCCTCACAGTAAGACGTTGTCCTGTTCGATTCTCAGCTAAAGCGTCTTCTTTTTTCTTCAGATCAAAGGTACGGCAATGGGGGCTGCTTTTGCTCCCTCATATGCCATACTTTATATGGACTATTTTGAAAAGTTATACATCTATTCTACTTCCTTCTATCAAAATAATGTAGTATTCTACAAACGGTTCATTGATGATCTTATATTAATATGTAATGGTGAGATGTCTGAATTCCTTGAATTTTTTGATGTATTGAATAATAATGGTCATGATTTAAAATTCTCTTATGAAATGGATAGAGTTAAGATTAATTTTCTTGATATAACTCTCTTCCACAATGATGATTGTATTGGATATAGACCTTATAGGAAAGAAACTGCAGTGAACATGTTTTTACATGCAGAAAGTATGCATCCGGAACATCTTATTTGGTCCCTTCCATTTGGTGAATTTAAAAGGATTTTTAATCATACAAGTAATAGGGATGAGAGTTATCTGGAATTAAATAAGGTCGAATTTAGACTACTTGAGAGAGGCTATAGAAATGACCATTTGTTAAGTTGTAAAAATAAAATTCTTGGAATTACAGACTACTTTGGACATGAAGAAGGAGTCCATTTAAGACAGGAGAGACGCAGTTTATCTGCTAGGAAAACCACTAATAAGATTATATCTAGGGTTAGAAATACAGACATTTCAAAAACTAGTGAGTCCAAATTATTCTTTGTCACGAAATACTCTCCCATATCCATGGAAGTTAGCAATATCATTAGAAAGTATTGGTACCTTATTTGTGAAGATGAGAACATTGGTGACATTTTTCCCAAACAGATAATGTTCTCATACAAAAGGGGAAAAAATCTAAAGGAGTTATTAAATTATAACTTTAGTGAGAAATCTAATGTGGGTACTAATAAGAACATTGTAGGTACTTTCTCCTGTGGACAGTGTAGTGTATGCAATAGGGTTCTAAATGTAACCAATATTAATGGTATACCTTTTGTAGCCAGACACTTTTTCAATTGTAAATCTACAGGAGTGGTATACTTGTTGGGATGTTCGTGTTCCAATTTATGGTATATAGGTCAGACAAAAAGAATGGTTCGTGTTCGAGTTTTGGAACATTTAAAAGATATTAGGAATAAAAATGATTATAGTCCAGTGGCCAAACATTTTTTGGAAAAACATAAGAGTGATGCTAATAGTCTAATTTTTTGTGTATTGGGTCAACCTTTTAGTTTTGGTAATGGGGGATCAATTGTCCAAAAATTACTTGAACTGGAGACCAGGATGATTCTTAAATTCAAGACATTGAAACCACATGGACTTAATTTAGAACTAAGTTTGTAACATTATTGCATATAATAAAATATTTATAATGATAATAAATACATATCTCTAGAATAATTATATATACTTTATAGTAAACCACACATGAACTATTTTGGGGTATAGGAGCTGTTATTATTGGACTGTTTGTAAAAACAAACTATTAATCATTATTTCATGATATTATTTGTCAAAATATACATTGAAATATAAAATTTTGATAAATATGTGACATTTTTAGAAGGTAGCATAATAGAAATAATATAGTTATTTATACATATTATGATAATACATAGAAGTTGTTACTGTTATGTCTTAGTATATTTTGACTCTTTTTTCTTACTACTTGAAAGCTTTTTGATAATATTCTTTTTCATATTTCTATAATAATGTTGAAATAAAATATTGACTATATATGAAATATAATAATGTAATACTAATTGTGAAATTGAGACTGTTAATATTTTGTCTTTTCTTAAAGATACTTAAGAATGGTAGAGCACTTTAAAATGCTAATTGAGTAATTGGTGCTGATTAACTAAAATTGTTTGTATAAATAGTGGTTAACAGCACAATGTATTTGTGATCCATTTGAAGGCGAAAGGCCGAGGTACCAGATCGCAATAAACGTTGGCTTGGCACTGGCTTCCTGTGTTGTTTGTTGGTGAATTTGACCTGCTATAGGACTTGTGGTTTGTGGATTTAAAAAAGAAAATATGTCCACATAACATCAACTTAAACATGAACAGTTTTATTTAGCATAACTGCAGCAACCCTCTAACACACACACGCACACACACTGGTAGTATGATGAGTAAATGGGGTATCACACTTTGCAGATGGCCTACCATGTGCAAACATTTCTAAATAACATTCTCACAGATTAGAGACTGGCTAAATGTTAAATTTATCAGGTAGTTCTTTCAAATGTTGTCAGTACAGCAAAGTACGGTATAATAAGGTGATCTCCTTGGAATGATTACATGCCCTTTAGAATCAGACTGACTACCCAATATGCATTCCAGGTGTTGGTGAATAAACAACTGTCAAAGGCTATACTATTGTCTACTGCTGTTCTTAGATCTTTAATGATGTTACGCGGTGGTGGTGCTGCAGTAGCGTTGTCGCCTCACAGTAAGACGTTGTCCTGTTCGATTCTCAGCTAAAGCGTCTTCTGTGTAGAGACATGCGTGAATGGGCGTACCTTCGTTGAAGGTTGTGTGTCAGGACTGGCAACTCGGCACGTAAAAATCTACTGCCAATCATTAGCGGACTGGAGTTCTGCTGTGGTGACCCCTAACCAGGAAAAGCTGAAAGACACAACAACAACTATTTCTTATGATTTTAGCATTTATTTTCTAACAATAAATTATATATTTTTTCCATGTTTGATATGCCACAATTACTGACAATTAAACGCAGAATCCTTACACTGCAGCAGGTGTGTATTTTTTGTAAACCATCTTGAAGAACTTCATCATCTCTTACTGAATTAATTATCTTACCCAATTTTCAGTTATTGGAATTTTTGGCTATTCATACCCCATTTCTAACTTTTACACCTGAGAATAGTCTGAAAATATGTGGCCCCAGTACAAACCCTTGAAGAATAGCCTTGCTAATCCTTGCTAGGACAGACAGGTAACCCCCTTCTTGATTTGTGTCTTGTGGCTTAACTTAACCTGTTGAATTGCATATGAACTGACATTTAATGCTCTCAAGTGGTCAATTATTTCCTGATGTGGGAGGCATGGCCAAGCTGAGCAGTACACACAGTCAGCCCTACATCAAGAGCTGCTGTTACCTCTTCAGAAGGACACACAAGTCATAAATCAGTGCCTTCCCTTAAACTCATGTTGTTCCATATCTAACAAAAGAAATGATGTTATCACTATATGCTATATGAGGTTCTCCTCATTCTTAAGTCCCCTTTTTGGGCATAACTATTGGTCAGTTAAGCTTTTTGCTTGATATCGACTGCTGGTCTTTCTCCATCAGTGGGGTGAAATGACTTTCTTGTTTCCAGCAAAGGAGAAATTGCAGCTGCCTACAAAACTACCAGCATCTTTTTATATAAGATTCCACAGCTTTTAAATGTGTCAACAATATTTTCTACTCCCCAAGGAAAACACGAGTAAGGTGAAATCTGCCTAGTGCAGCTACACTCTTCAGCAAGCTTGGCTAATGATGACATAACCTAATCATAGAAACTTGGGTGAACAAAGATTGTTTTGCTTTTCTTTTATGATTGCACTGGTGTTGAGTGAGCTGCTGGAGAGCTTCAAGTTCTAGTATACCAATTGTGCTGCTCCCAACCAGCAAGTAGTACTATGGAAAGTGCAGGAAGGACCCCCCAACAGAGTTCTAGCTATGTATTATGGCTCCCTATGCAGCTGCCTAAATAAGGGTAGTCATCGAAAGAAATGATGAGCAAAAAAAAAAATGTGCAGCAAATTGCTTGCTACTGAAGTAACAAGTGGCTTGCTACAATCTAACTATTATAATACCACATAGGACATCGAACATCTTCAGCTGTAACAGCAAAGTAATTGTGGCATTCCTTTTGTACTGCACTCCACGCACATGGAACACTGAAGTGCATTAGCTGACTGCAAATGCTGAATTAGCATTCAGAAACTGGTTGCACTACCACATGATTGTCATCCCCTAACTGTAGCCCCTGACACCTTGCACTCTTCTCCACACCATAGCATCCCCCCACCCCAATAATCTTTACTGGTTCCAAGAGGAAATAGACACTTTCCTATGCACAGAAAGATGATTTATTGGCCTGAATGAACCACTAAAGATTAAAAAAAGAGTCATGGATATTCAGAAGCCATGTAGCTGAAACACTGATATGACTTTAAGGGGTCATTTGCATGTATCCCATGGTCCTCCACAACAGGAGGTATAAGGTATTACACAGTGAATATTCTAGCTAGGCTAGGTCTTTTGTGTAGATCTTACTAAATGGTTTGTCTGTGTGACCTTTGTACCCTTTAGTTTGGAGGCTCTTCCTGAATCTCAAAGCATTGTAACTGCTTTGCATTTCTTATGTTAAGATATATTATGGGTAGCACAATGAGAAAATAAAAATGAATTTCAGTATTGCATAGCATATAGAGAGATGGCCTCCTCCTGTAATACTTAACCTTATGGGATAGCAACTGTGCTTTTCACACAGTGTGTACAATGGCACTAATTACCTGATGGAGTCTTGTACTTTGATGCTGCAATGTCCATGCACTGGCCCAGCAATCAAGGAGCCTCAGTCCTTACCACTAACACCAGTGAAGAGTGTCCATATAGGGAAATGGTAATAAATACACACACAATAAAGTACAATTTCCCTTAAGAGCACACAGAGATCACAGTCAGTATGGGGCTGGTTTCTCCCTTTCTCTCCAGGTTCCCAATAAGACTCCCCGCTGACACAGCTATAGGTTCCAGATCTCAGCTTAGTGGGCAAGTTAAGACCTCCACCACCCTCTCCGTCCAACCAGTGCTTTGTGTCCCTGCCCAAGTAATTGACACACACATAAGGGTTATATACAACCACACAGACACTCCTGGGGAAGGCTGGCACAGGTTCTCCAGCTGTGCCCCTTTTCTGCCCAGTCTGAAAGGTAGTACCAGCTGCCACCACCCACTAATATCAGCTACTCAAAGGCCCTTCTGAAAGGGTGTCCAATTATTACTGTGCAATATTATTATCCAAATGGTAAGTGTGACTGAACATTCAAGGCTTATTAGAGTGACTTGGTACAGTATCGCTATATACATGCAATGTATTCTTGAGCTTAAATTAACTCTACATAAAACAACCACAGTTGAAAGGTTTAAAAATATTTAATAATAAATAATAAAAACACAAGACAATACTTCTTACTACACAGTGCTAGTCAAGAGTTCATAGATCACAGAGAAATACTTATAATAATACGGTAGAAAAGTTCTGATATCACAGGAAAACAAACTAGTCTAATCTTCCTATTCCCTTGGTATATCTAAGAGAAAAGACAGTTCTAAATAACTTACATATAGAGCAAAGCAGTGCTGGTGATGTTGGATGTTCTCAAGACAAAATGCTCAGAGCTCTCTCTCTTTAAATTGATAACACAAACCTGCTTCACGTGACATAATTCTTCACACTTCTCTGGTGTTCCCAGGCTAACAGAAACTACATGCACATTTTTTACACCTGGTCAGAAACCAGAGCAATAAAGGACATTTATTTATACATGCAAATTCTAGCCATTAAATCTGGCCTCAAAACAATAGGCAGAATTTCTTCATCCAGATATATCGGCTCCAAATTTTGACATCAAAGACAGTCATGAAATGTTTGACTTAGCTTTCTTACATCAGGGTGCACTGTTGTTACATTTTTGCAGTTCAATATCCAATGCAGTCTTTTCACATTTAAGAGAACACGCATGTGGCTTACATTAATATTTACAAATGACAGAATTATCTACAAAATTCTATCTAGCTAGGCTGGCAGCCTTCACCTATTTTCACAGATGCCTCTTCAGAGACATATTCACAACTGGGAAAGAAAAGAATAAACACTATTTACATAATCCAGCAATTTCACTAAAATTTGTATTGCAGCATTTTTAGCATATACATGAATTAAAAACTACTGATTACTTTGACTTATGAAAGGAAACCTCATAAAAGTACACACAGAGTACGCTGTGAAGTGCCACTGCTGAAAGCATAAAAGAATAAAATTGACTACATACCAGCAAAGTGTCATGTTAACGTTGATATACTGAGCTGGTTATACGTCCCAGAAAATCATACAGAACTGAACACAACTGAACAGGTTTCCATATGTTTTGAACTATATATCAATACATACTGAACACATTAAACATTACACATCTAAAATGCAATTCTAGTGATATCCTGCATCTCTGCTGAAAACAGGCTCCTGGCGCAGTCGGACATTCAAAACACCACACCCCGCACGTACGACTTGCACGGCCAAACCAAATTCGAAAACACACCAAAGGCCAGCAATTACAATTCCAAATAGTTTATTGATGAAGAAAAGTGCATATAAATGCACAAATTTGTTTCCATAATACTCAAACTAGTTTCGGCATACGCCTTCTTCAGTGAGGATAAAAATAAATAAGACATTTCACCAGTCCACCAAAGCTCCATATATATGGCCCCCTGACCAATAGAAATAAAGGTATGTTCCATACCTATACATTATACATAAGATGTTTGAAAGGCTGCAAATGTTAAGGACTAAAAACGAAAAATATATACACATTCACTGTTAAATAAACATGGCAATTAGAAGTAAATAATTTGAAAAATAATAGTTATATTCATGGTCATAATGATGTTAACATTAAGGGTATAATACACAAAAAATAAATAGATATCTATTACATGATAACTAATAGATGAAAACAGTGAGCCATATCCTGGAAGGGCTACAGAGGTGACAACCATAAAACCCAAATCAGCTATCTCCTGGTAAGGTCGATAAAGCTGATATAACATCCAAAGTGAAGGATAGCTTATTATCAAATTGATAAACATGGGAGAAGCAAAAACTATATAAGAAGGCAAAATATAAATACAATAATACACACGTCAATAATTCACTATCTATATATAAGAGGCCAGGACATATTAAACATGATACAGTGTGATATTCCAATGCATATGGGGTAAGTATAAATTGAGCATCCACAAATCAACCAATCTTGTATTCAGCATAAAAATGTCTGAAAAACAATATTAAAAGGTATGTCCATCATGCTAAATGTGACAATACCCAAATCAAAAGTTGAATGTGCTGATGCAATGCTATCTAAACTTCCATGATAGGTAATTAATACAAAATATGAAATATACTTATCCTAAATCTAGGGAAAATCAATCTCCAATTTTGGGGTAGAAATGTGTATCATAAATGGTCATTTAGACCTGGTGGAAATAGTGCTCCAAGATGGATAATCCAGTATTTCTCCTTATGAGTAAGTATGCTTTGCCAACCTTGTTGGTTGTGTATGTTACCCATGATTTTATCAATGATAGTAAACATGAACTTCGCAGTTGGATGTTTAACCGAATGTTGGTATAAAGCATTGGTCAGTTTCTTATTACGGATATCACTCCAATGTTCCCCTATCCTGATTCTTAAAGAACGGGAAGTTTTGCCCACATAAAAGGCATTACATTGACACGTGGCCAAATAAATGACCCAACTGGATGAGCAATTGCCAAATGTTCTAACATCATACACCTTACTGGTATTAGAACTAGTGAATTGTTTAAGCTTATTCACTTGACTGCATGAGGTGCAATGGCCACATGGGAAAGTTCCCAAAAGTTCATCCCCAGTGATCGTGAGCTGTTTGTATTTGGCTCCACCACTCTCCTGATGTTTATAGTGTGAAAACAGTGTACCCAAAGTTTTACCTCTCCTATAAGAGACTGAGCATTGGTTTCCCAATGTTTCCCGGAGATAATCATTGGCCAACAAAATGTTCCAATTGTTGTTGAGGACATCCCTAATTATCTGATGATTCCTGCCATAAGTGGTAATGAATCTGATGTTGTCATCCTTCGGACGATTACCCTTATCTTTATATTGTAACAATGAGCTTCTATCCTGTTTGTCTGTCCAGACTCTGGCTGATTCAATATCAAATCAAGAATATCCCCTGTCCAAAAATCTGTTCCTCAAATCTTCCTTAGCTATCTCATAGTCAGCAGTGGAGGAATTGATACGTTTCATTCTCAAATATTGAGATTTGGGGATGTTGCGGTTGGTGTGGCGCGGGTGCATACTGGAGGCGTGAAGTAATGAATTGAACTGTGGATATTTTCTATGGATTTTAGTACTAAGAGTATGATCACTGTTCCGATAGACTGTAACATCCAAAAAATCAATTTGGTACAAATGGGATATGATAGAAAATTCAATACCCCATATGTTGTTGTTTAAATATTCCACAAATTCTGTAAGATAAGTAGCGTCCGCACGCCACACCATCCAGCAATCATCTAAGTATCTCCGCCAGATGTCCATTTCTACTAGATAGATGTTATGTAAGGGATTGTAAATCAGGCACTCCTCCAGATACACCATAAAAAGATCAGCATATATTGGGGCAAAAGAAGCACCCATGGCAGTGCCACGAAGTTGCCAATAACAATCCCCTTGGAAATAGAATACATTTTTGTTGAGGACATGTTCGGTCATACATATAAGCAATGTATTGAATCCAGGTGGATATAGTTCAGCTTTATTCAACCAAAATTCCAAAGCCTGAAGCCCTGCCCAGTGTGGTATGCTTGTGTAAAGGGATTTCACATCCAATGTGCACATTAGCCATTCTGGCTGCAGTTGGGTGTCCTCAATAATTTTCAAAAATTGGGTCGTGTCTTGTATTCTGGCTCTGACCTGTGTCAAAAGTGGTTTTAAATATTGTGTTAAAAATACCGATAATGGTTCAGTCAATGAACCATGGCCAGATACAATGGGCCTGCCCGGAGGATGTGTAACGGATTTGTGTATCTTTGGCAGCAAATATAAAATTTGCTTCGATGGATCCTTAACCTGAAGATGTTGAACAGTTTTCTTAGTAATAATGCCCTCATCTAATGCATCATTAAGAAAAGAATCAATTTCCTGTTTAAATTTATTGGTTGGATCCACACCCATATGCATATAACATTTGGAATCAGATAATTGTCTAAGGCCTTCCTGAACATAGTAATTCATATTTTGAATTACCACAGCTCCTCCTTTATCAGCTTGGAGTATTACAATATTGTGGTTGGATCTAAGTTCGGAGAGTGCCTGTTTCTCTTCAGGGGTAATATTAACTGGTGCAATATTACATTCCAAATGGGGAAAGTGGAGATCTTTGAGTACAGTTTGTTGAAAAATACCCACATTCTTATTCATAGGTGGTTGGAAAGTGGATTTCTGAAAAATAAATTCAGAAGATCTTTGAGAAATTGAGTTATCCTGTTCTGAAAAAAATATCTTGAGGTTAAGTCTACGACAATAGTCCATCACATCCATAGAGATTTGATATTGATCAGAAAAGAAACTGGGAACAAAACCCAATCCTTTATTAAGAATGTTATGCTGTTGATCAGTAAGTACAAAATCAGACAAGTTAGAACATTTTCAAATGGTGTTCTCATTGTTTCAGTAATGATTGTATCAGTCCTGACATTGAGTCTGTTCCTATTTCTATTGACGTGTTTCCTCCCCCCTCTGGATTTCCTGCCACTTCTAAAGGGAAATGAGAGATAGTTTTTTTCTTAAGTGGTGAGTTAGTGGTAATTCCACCCTCACTGTCAGTATATGATGACTCCTCCCCTGATGTACTTGTGTGGAATTGGTCTCTGTGTTTCAGTATGGACCTAGGTCTCTTCTGGACCTGCCCCTGTTCACACCCAATATGGTATCATTAAATCTCACAGTTCTCTGTGTTTGAAAGGGATGTCCCTTATCATAATCCATAACATCTCTGTTGAATTTCTTAACTTTCCTGTCCTTAACCAATTTGTCATAAATAGTCAGTTCCTTGGACAACCTATCTAAGAGCTGATGATAGTTGTTACTAGATTGGAATTTCTTACATTCCATACTTAATTCCTTAACTTCAGATACACATACATCAATAGTCCTCTCATAATAAGAGGCTAGAATTTTAACAAACACCATAGAGCCATTTCTTAATGCCTCGTCCCATTCATCAGTCAGCCTCTGTTCAGATCTGCCGACTAGCGGGCGAAGTTTGATTCGAAGGCCTCTAGGGGCCAAGTTTTTATGCAGATAAGCTTTAAAAAGTCTGAGGTGCCATATATTGGCTCTAAGGCCTTTAAGTCCCTTTTCCAGATTACGAAATGCTAGTTCACAACTATCACCAGTATAAGAATTTGGTTGGCTTTGGTTGTTGCTTGGGATTTGGTCCAGCCCAAAAATACCAATATCTTCCCTATCAGCACACAACCCATCCAATATTTTGTCCAATTCCATATTAAATAATAGTGTTGCAGGTTGTCCAAGAATGAATATCTAATATCTAGAAGGACAGGATAAGGGACCACAGACAGGGCCAGTAGAAACACCCAACCCCAACCAAACACACAGATATTCCTAGGTGGTAAAAACAATTAAATACCACCTGAGTTTTAATAGGGGCAACAACACTGTCAATAAATTTGACTGTATAGGACAATCTCTAAGATGTAATGAAACAAATCTACTGGCATATGTTTGAATATAAGGCCCACCTGTATCACTTTACATGAAAATATTGTTCCTTATCTATAATAGGATTCTTAATCCATATATAAAGCATCATTCATGTCGAAACAAAATCACAACTGTACCTCTGTTATTTATATATGACTTAAAATTAGTGGGGTTAATGGTGGCAATAAATACTATAATATACCATATTATTATATTCAATTCTGGTCTCCAAATACTCAGAATATATAATATGTACACCCAAATATTCAGAGTTATTAGGTATAATCCACATAAAACCATGTAGGCACCAAAATCATACAGTAGGATAGAACAATTATTGTGAAACAATATATAACACTGTACTCTATCAGATAGTCAAAAAAGCATGATCCCTATTTGGCCTACAGAATCAATGTTGATAAACATTCAGCTGACATGTCACCAAAGCATATATTAAATATATTCATGTATTTTGACTGGTTGTTCATTAGATATAATATAGTTGGAATGCTTGGTTAATACATGAAACAATGTCGGACATTACCCAGTAAACAAATGTAAAAAAATGTGACGAAAACTCCAAACCAACTATGCAATGATGAAAACCAAAATCCAGCAGCCAGCAGAAACAAATCCTATAGAGAGAATAAGTACTCAGAAATTCGCAATAGTTAAAAATCAGAAGTTATGAACTCATCATAACGTTCCACCTGAGTAGGTAACTTCATTTGTCAGCAACCTGGGGGTATCGGATCTGACCTGGATCCGAGCCAGCAGCTTTCCAAGCTAAAGATCCGAGCTCTAAGCTCCTCCCCCTTATGCATAATACCCTGCTACCAGGTTAGGGGGAAGGAGGGGGGGGTCGGTTGCTGACAAATGAAGTTACCTACTCAGATGGAACGTTATGGTGAGTACATAACTTCTTTATCTGAAGTAGTTAACTTCATTTGATCAGCAACCTGTGGGACAGAGTCCCCAGCTACCAAAAACTTGGGAGGTCCTCAAGGAAGGATATTCCAGAGCACTGCTTCCCTTCCTCTGGATATTAAATCCAATTTATAATGAGAGATAAAGGTATGAGGGGAAGCCCAAGTAGCTGCAGAACAAATGTCATCCAAGGGAACTCTTGACCAGAACGCAGCAGAAGTAGCCATAGAACGGGTAGAATGAGCATGAACCCCTAAGGGCTCAGGCTGACCAGATATCTTGTATGTGAGCAAAATGCAGTGAGAAATCCATCTAGCTAGAGTCACCTTCGACACTGGCTTACCCAAGAAGGGCTTCGCAAAGGAAACAAAGAGCTGCTCTGACTTGCGAAAGGTAGCTGTTCTGTGAAGGTAAAAGCGCAATTGTTTATGAACATATAACAAATGAAGTTAGTATTCCCCTTTATTCTGATAGTTAGGGAAGAAAACTGGTAGATTAATGGACTGATTGATGTTCACCTCGGAAGGCACTTTAGGTAAGAAGGAAGGGTTAGTCCTGAGAGAGACTCTGTCCTTATGGAAAACAAGATATGGGGGTTTAGTACAAAGGGCCTGGAGCTCTGACACCCTTCTAGCTGAGGTAATAGCTATTAAGAAAGCAGTTTTCCAACATAAGAATTTTAAATCAACAGAAGCTGCAGGTTCAAAGGGTGGTCCAGTTAGCCTGAAGGACCAAAGTTAGGTCCCATGGGGGAACAGCATTCCTAATAGGAGGTCTCAAAAGAAAGGTGTCTTTCTAGAATGTCTTACAAATCTTAGTGGAAGCTAAAGGACTAAGATTGTCTCCAATGTGAAAATGGGAAATGGCAGCCATTTGAACCTTTACAGTAGAAGAACTGGCCCCTTGCTGAAAAATATGAAATAGGAAATCAAGCACTGCTGGAATGGAAGCAGTGAAAGGATCCAAATCCCTATGCGAGGCCCAAATGGAAAACCGTTTCCATTTGCTGTTGTAAACCTTCCTGGTAGAAGGCTTATGCACCGCTACCAGGATGGATCTAACTGCAGACGAGATACCGGGAGTCCTGGCAACTAATGGAACTGGATCAACCAAGCTGAGAGCTTGAGGTCATCCAGATTTGGAATTTCTAATCCTGAAAGATGAGAAATTAGATCCGGGATGGGATCTAAGATCCAAAGAGGAACTATAAGATGAGACCATAGGTACGGGAACAAGGTTTGACGAGGCCAGAATGGGGCTATGAGGATAATCTTGTTCCCCAACTGACGAGCTTTCTGTAAAAATGGTGTCATTAATGGAAGAGGAGGATAAGCATAAAGAAGACTGGATGGCCATACGAAGAGATTGCAGCAAGGCTGACCCCACTTGCGGAAGATCTGTTTCACTACTAAAGGGTTCAGAGACCACTCGTAAGGCGAGAGGATAGTTTAGCTCAGCTTGTCTGTTAGGATGTTGGACCAACCCAGAATGTGCATTGCTAACAGAAAATGGTTGGTGGATATTGCCCAATCCCAAACTCTCATGGCCTCTCGGCAAAGAGCGTAAGACCTGGTCCCCCCTGTTTGTTGATGTACCAGACCACTGACATGTTGTCTGTCTAAATTGCAGTAGTCCCTGGAGGGAGAAAGGTATGAAGAGCTTGCAATGCTAGAAGCACTGCTCTCATCTCCAGAACCTTGATATGCAGAACCGTCTCTGTCTGAGTCCACGTACCTTGGACAGTTCTGCCCATGCAATGCCCCCCCCCCCACCCAAGGCAAGAAGCGTCCGTGGTTACTGTGGCTTGGGGTTGTGGCATTATGAACGGTCATCCTTCCCAAAGCTCTCGAGATTGGAGCCACCATATGAGGGAATTTCTGCAAACTCTGCTGAGGGGGTCGGACAGTCCAACGGGTGTTGAAGGATGGACCACTGGACCTGCAAGGTCCACTGGAGGACCCTCATGTGCAAGCGAGCTAAGGGCGAAAGGTTGATTGCTGCTGCCATGGACCCTAAGGCTCTCAGGACTAACTCCGCTGATGGGGCTGGAGATTGAAGGAGTGCTAGAATGTGAAGGGTTAAGCTGCGAAGTCTGCCCGATGTGAAGAAGGCCTTGGTCTGAAGCATGTCTATTCTGGCCGCTATGAAGTCCAGGACTTGAACTGGTTGAAGGGATGATTTCTTGTAATTTATAGTGATCCCCAACTGGGAGGCTAAGAGCAGGAAGCAATCCCTGGCTGAGCAGAGTAGATGCCTGGTGGAGGCGGCAAGGAGCCAGTCATCCAGGTAAGGAAAAACCTGTATTCTCTGAAGCCTCAGGTGAGCCGCTACAACTGCCATGACCTTGGTGAACACCCTGGGGGCTGTGGCGAGGCTGAATGATAGGACCCTGAACTGGTAATGACTGGCCCCCAACTGAAAGGGGAGAAACCTCCTGGATCGCCTGTCCATGAGAATGTGGTAATACGCATCCTTGAGGTTTATGGAGCACATCCAGTCATTCTCCTGCAGCAGGGGGAGAATGGATTGAAGAGTGACCATTCGTAATTTCTCCTTGGCAATGAAGAGGTTCATTGTAGAAAGGTCGAGAACTGGTCTTAAGTCCCCCGTCTTTTTTGGCACCAAAAAGAACCTGGAGTAATTGCCTAACCTGGACTGGTCTGGGGGGACGTGCTGAATGGCTCTTTTTTCTAGCAGCTTCTTTATTTCTAAAGCTGCAGCCTCCCTCTGACTGGGTGGAACATCGGGGAGGCGCCTTGATTGAGGAGGAAGATTTATGAAGGGAATAGAGCAGCCTCTGGATATTATTCGAAGCACCCAGCAATCTGTCATGATGGACTCCCATTGTGCCAGATGCTTCGAAAAACGCCCCCCCCGACTGACTCCAGAGAGGAGCAGCTGGGCAACCCCTCAGGGATGCTGTGTGGGTCAATCGGAAGAGGGTTTCCATGACCCAAAATTCTTTGGCCCCCCCCCTCTGCCTTTGGTCCGACGTCCACCTTGTCCCCCTTTGCCTCTGAAGGATGAAGGGTCCAGAGTGTAACGGGACTGCTGAGACTTCCGAAGCCACATCTTCTTTTGTCCTCTCTGGTTCCTGGAAAAGGTCCTTTGAGGAGCCGAGCAGCGGATTCCGATGGCAGACAGCATCTTCCCATCTTTCTCACTCTGGACCAATGTGTCGTGGAAGGTCTTGCCAAACAGGGTAGAACCGTCGAAGGGAGCATTCACGAAGGACACCCTGAAGGGTTCCGCAAAGTCAGAGCCAGGTGTGACGCCATAAGACGATGCCTGATCCATGGCTCTAGTGGCCCCCTCCGTGGCATGGGAGAGTAGTCGCATAGACATGGTCGATACAGATTTCGGAGTGGCCATGCGAGTCAAGAAGGTCCATTTGTCCTCGACCAACATGTACTCAGGGGGAGACTCAGCATATTCCTTCACCAGATCCTGCTGATGCCTAATCACATGGGCCAAGTAATTCAGCGCCCTTATGGAAAAGGTAGCTGAAGCAAACATCCATTTTCTGATATAATCCATTGTCCGAGACTCCTTATCAGGAGGATGGACCGAGGAACTATCCTGTGCCAGTTCCTTCTTGGTGGCAGCCACCACCACCATGGCATCTACTGGGGAACATTTACTCCACACTGTCCTATCCACAGGGGGACTAAGGATCTTATCTGGTCTCCTGGGGATTGGCTCTACAGTATCCGGCTCCTTCCACACCCTGGTAATAATGAGGTCTACCAGGGGGTCGGCTGGAGGGGACACCCAAGAGGTAGACAGGCCTGCATCAAACGCCTCCAGAAACACCGACTCATCCGAGGAAGGCTTTTGGGCTGACCACCCCTCTTTTAGGCATAGCAGTTCCATAATGTCTCCAAAGGAGACATCCTCGGGGGGTGACCTGGAGAACCTTCCCCTTCCTCTAAATCAGTGTCTTCTGTGAGGGACTCGGGGGAGTCCAAGTGCCTCCTCTTACACTTGTGCTTGTGAGGAACCTCCTCGGTGGGAATATCCGAGGAGGGCTCACCAACAGGGTCATGTTCCTCCAGTGGAACTAGCTGGTGCATCTACGCAGGCTGTCCTTGGGGCCGGATGATGGAAGACAAGCCCATCTGTGAGGGAATGGTGGCTGGATCCGTAGCATGAGCAGGGGGTCTTGAACCTCTTGAGAGAACCCTCTCCACTACATTGAACACTGAAGGTGAACCGCTCTCTCTGGGTTCCGTTTGAAACACCCTCGGATCTGACGTGGGGATCGGCGTTGGAGCCGAAGTGATTGGACCTAAAAGGAAAGTGTGCTCCGACCGCAACGGAGCCAAAGACACACTTACCCCCTCGAATCCAATGCACAGCTCTCGGCCCGAGAGCTTGGATCCAAAAAGGGATCCGACAAACTCGAGGGCATGGCCGGCGTCGAAGTAGCAACTACTATCGGCGCCAACTCCCTGACTCCGTGACTACTCGGATCCGATGGCTCTGAAACCCAATAATGGATCGGAGAAGGAGCTATGGGGGCAAAAAATGGGGCTGAGCTCCCCTCTGGAGGGGGGGGGGGCAGGAGCACTCCCATCTGCATCTGGGCTAGGAGAAAGTGACACATCATCAGGTCCATGTCAGCATCTGAGAGGCTTCGTGTCGACCTAGAAGAGGCCACCAAAGCTGGCCGGGAAGGCCACCGCGACGACCTCGAAGATGGCCAGGGCTCTTTCTCCGGCTCCAGTGAGAAATGTGGAGAACGGAGCCGAGAGGGGGAGGACCCGGGAATCTTCAGGGGAGAAGAGAGCTGTTTAGCCGGCGGGGCTGAGGGGGCTGAGTCGGCCCGCTGCTTGTGGCTCCTATATTTCTCTCTATCTCTCTCTCTCTCTCTCTCTCTCTCTCTCTCTCTCTCTCTCTTTCATCTCTTTTCTCTTGGAGTCCTTCTCTCCCTGGGAAATGGTGGGAGATTGAGTCCCAGCCAGGGGAGATAACACAGCTGGCTGAACAGCCACAGCCGCAGCTGGAGCCACTGAGGGAGAGGAGGAAGAAGCAGAATCCGTGGGTATAAGACCCGCCAGGATCAGCTTGTTCCTCCTATCCCTCAGAGCCCGGGGCTTAAAGGCTGCACACATATGGCAGCCCGATGATAAATGCGCTACCCCCAGGCAAAGAATGCACTGAGTGTGGCCATCGGCTGGGGAGAGCTTATGGCCACATTCAGAGCACTTGGAGAAAATGGCCTTAGGGCCTTTGGCCATACCAAAACCACGACCACACACACAAGAATAAGGGGAAGGGGGAATATACTAAAACTAAGCTAGGCTAATGGGTTTAAACAATCACAAACAAACACCTCTCAAAATTTTGCAAAAGGTCAAGAATTTACCCAAAACTCACTACCTAACCGTCAGGAGCTCGTAACTCATGCTTGTTAAAGTAGCGGCAAACGAGGTCTGAGGACTGGAAGGAGGTAGCAGGGTATTATGAGTAAGGGGGAGGAGCTTGGAGCTCGGATCTTTAGCTTGGAAAGCTGCCGGCTCGGATCCAGGTCAGATCCGATACCCACAGGTTGCTGATCAAATGAAGTTAACTACTTCAGATGTACAATTTATTCAGACAGAAAATACGTAAGTGCTTTCATGGTTCTATAAAGACCGCTTCATCAGACAGCTACATTGTTACAAGCAAAACCTATTTGAATTCTACAAGACACATCACATGATTTTCAGTGTTTTATATCTTAAAGGTATATATCCCTTAGCATATCACTCGTAATATTAAACCATTATTAAATATTGTGTACAAAACAACACTCCTATGGAAAGTGGGAGATGTAATAATGAGATTCAACCTTATTAGTAACTAGATGAATATATAAATAAAAAATAGTAATAATAAAATCAGTATGACAAGATAAAATAAAATAAATAGTTGCCTCTAAATAGACGAATTAGCAACAACCTGTAATGCATGCAAAACAATATCTGCCAGTAAAGCTTCTATAAAAATATATAAAGCATATATCTATAAAAATATATAAAGCAAATGTAAAAAAATAAATAGCACAAGTTCATGTATTAAAAGGTTGGCCTGAAACAAATGAGGTAAAGTATACGCTATAGTGTGCCTATAGACTAACGTTAACTATAGGGATGGGTGAACAGTGTGGTTTCCAATCACAGTCCCTCTACTGGATAATTTTACACTAAGGAAAATGTTGCATCAGTCCCTCCCCGTAATGTCCAGAGTGGATGACTGTGTCCTCACATTGCACATCTTCCTCAGGTGAAATGAAGGATGAAGGTTTTATCAGAAAGGTTCTAGACAAGAAGCCATAAACCAGGAATTAATATGAGAATGAAAGATGTCAGCTCTAAGCTGACAACAAACAGAGAATAAGAATGTATTTATTTTTTTGTATTTATTTCTTTTGTTGGCCAGGGTAGTACACTAATAAAAAACCATGCCAGTAACAGTCTCAGACCAGGGTAAAACTCACAACAAGAATAACATTGCTCCAATAGTTTAAAGATAAAGGTAACTGTATGAACAGAGAACACATAATTCAGAAAAATGCATAAAAACACACATTCTTTCAGTTAACTGGATTAACTTTTGGTAAAGTAACAGTTTTCGTCAGTTACAAGGAATGGTGTTAACCCTTTCAAGCATGACTTATATTAGCAGATTGTGGTTTTCCAAAATTAAATCAGTGTTGTTTGTGATATAGCCTTTAAAGACTCAGGTAAGTCTTTAACTTTAGCAGACGACTTTTTACAACATTTTGGGTAAGGGACTCATATCAAATGATTCATGTGGATAAAACTGGTAAATGCCTCTGCAGAATAGTAAAACCTTGCACCATTTTATTCATTTTTATATTCTCCTTTATCCATTCAATGATTATTGCATGTATGTATTTATTTATTATTTATTGACATTTCATTACCGTGAAAGTCTGACTGGGTGGAAGCCATTTTAAGCAGAGGCCTGGACAGAAAAACTCCAAATGTACGTATGTATGCATTTATGTGTTTGTTTGTTTATTCATTTATTTATTTACTTACTTACAATTTAACAGGGTTTGTACACTAGTCCAAAGACCTTTTTCATCTATAGGCTGGGCTAAGAAGGTAGTAATGCAAAACAGCCTGGCAAAATATGTGATTAAACCAGTCAAATATAGCATTCTACAGTGAGCACAGCAGTAGCATTATTCCGTGAGTACAGTGGTAGCATTATACAGTGAGTACAGCCATAACATTATACTGTGAGTACAGTGGTAACACTATACAGTGAGTATAGTGATACCATTATACGGTAAGTTCTATGTACCAAATCATCCAAAGATATTAAAAGGCAGAACAGCTACGTGCATAAATGTCTACAGAATAGTAACAGAACATATATATATATATATATATATATATATATATATATATATATATATATATACATACATATACACACACACACACACAAACATATATATATATATATATATATATATATATATATATATATAATTTGCAATTACAAGAATAAGATTGGCAATGTTGAAAATGACACCTGCAGGAAACTGCAAACACCAAAATCAGAGAATGCTGAAATCTTAGAACCCCCCCCCCCCCAACAAATGACCCATGGTAACACTTGTTCATGGGTTATTAGGTATAGGGAGTTTCAGGATTAAGTGATTTACCAGGTAGCTTGTTTTCAGACTTCCGGTGGTTGAAATTTAAGATCACCAGTTTTGAGTCTGCAAGCCTGGATCTTGCAATAGTGAATCTATATATAAAATACAGAGACATACACACACACACACACAGACACACACACACTCACACACACACACACACACACACACACACACACACACACACACACACACACACACACACACACACACACACACACACACACACTGCAGGTGAGTCAAAGCCTGTCCTACCAAGCAATAGGTATAAACAGGAAACAGTCCTGAGCAGAATGTGACTTTTGGAAGGTACAGGCACATATTCCTCAACTTCTTGGGTCAGGAATTATGGGCAAAGGCCCATAGTCAGGGACAGTTATTAAACATTTTTCTAATTTGCTTTAAAAGTTAACATATTAACAGATTTGAGCATCAGCATGCACTTTCTGAATAATTAAAAGTATGAAACTCCAGTGTTTGGTATTACTGACTAAATAAAATTGCGAGTGGTTTACCAGAAAATCAAAAATTTTATGGGAACAGGGCAAAATCAGGAATAGTTGAGGGATATGTGCATACAGACATGCGCATGTGCATGAAAATGCTTCAGTGACCTCAGTGGTAGGTGCTATAGTATTTTCTTATGTTATGCTGCTATATTTCTTTGACTAGGTTGCAAATCCTTTAGACATGTACTTGTCTGGTAAGTATTACCAAGTCCTTAACAATGTTTTAAATGGTGCCTTGGGTTCATAAATGTGAAACCACATGATAAATAAAGATCTTTATCTTCTACAGCTCTCTTAATTATCTGATGACTGTTTGTACATGTTCCCATTCATATCAGTTTAAATATCAAGCTGTCATAAATTAAAATCTGACTTTAACCTGAAACATTTGCCTCAGGTTGTATGACTAGATATGATTCCCTGTGAGACAGAGAGAAAAAATCAAGGGATGCAAGATTTATTACCAAGGTCAGCGCTGGCAGTCACAAGACCTCAAGCCACACAACTACATTTCTGTGTGTTTCCCACATAAAGGTTTAAACTTACAAGTGTCTTCACTCTGTTTTGTGCCTGCAGTAAACACTTCTGAAAAAATAACCCTCATTGTGCTGAACTTTAAATACATTTTTTTTGAAATCATAAAACTTGAAGCAGTTAAGTCAGTTCTAAAAGTAGATAAATGCCCAGAGGTAAAAAAATATATATCATACATGCCAATTAACTGTATAGACATGCAAAGAGTAAATAGTTTTGCAGACCACATCTGAAGAGGTTTTTTTTTTCATTTCTAAAACAGATCTATTTTATTTACTGCAGTTAAAATATAGGCCAAATTAAAAACTGGGAATTATTAATGATATGTTAGTAAAATATTTTCCATAACTAAAATTAGCTGGTATTGTTAACGTCTTCTTCTTCTTCTTCTTTCGGCTTTTCCCGGTTAGGGGTCGCCACAGTGGATCACCTGTCCGCACATGATTGGCAGTGGAGCTTTACAGTGTCAAGTTGCCAGCCCGGCGCCCAACCTTCCACAGAAGGCACACACACACGCACTCACACCTAGGGCCAACTTAGAGTGTCCAATCCACCTGCAGCATGTCTTTGCACAGTATATATAAAAACAATATTGCAAAGATTATGTGTGGTCTGCAATGACCTGTCATAAGGATCATGTAGGACAAGGTTAAAATTGCAGCCTGATATAAACAGGTAGTTGGGAAGGGAAATAGGCTAGAAGAAACTGCTGAGCATCCCAGTTAACATCCTTTTTTTTGGGGGGGGGGGTGATAGCCTGTAGTGGTCACATTTGGCATTAACCAGCAAGTAAAACTCCTAAGTGGGAATACACACCTGAAGCTGTACAGCTGTTTATTCTGTACGTACCTGTAGTATGCTCCAGAGTTAACAATTTTGTGGGAATGAAAGCTAGAAAATGAACTTTGATGCAAGTTGAAAAAGTTATAAACTCCAAATACCAAAATAAAGTGACAGGAGAAATAAAATATGAATCAAAGTTGCAAACAAAAACCTCAGTCACTCACAGCTGCAGGCAATAAAAAAATTCCTGTTTTTAAACACAAATCCAGTGCAGAGTCAAATCCAGTAGAAAATAATGATCCAAAGGTGAAGTAATATCACAGATTTAATAAAAAGTGAGCGCTTTTGCTGTATACCTGACCGCTTCATCAGACTTTAAAAGTGCATACAATACAGCAAGCTGTTTAAATACTATGGTTAACCGATCACAACTTTAAGCAGCATATTTATTAAGAATTAAAAGTGTATACACACACAAAAAAGCACAATAATAATAAGCATTCTAAAACACAGGGTTAAATTCAAATTCTTTTCAGTGTTTAAGTACACGTGCTTTTAAGAGGTTTAAGGGAAACTTTACTATTTAAACCAGGTAGTTTGTCTGCTTTAAAGAACATTATCCATCTTTGGTCATTTGCTTCTGTAATGTTCTTTATGTCCCCTCCTCTCATGTTCTCATGTATAACTTCCAGAACAAAGAATTTAAAGACATGTTCATTACCCTTTTCCATGACATGTTGTGCTAATGCACTTTCTGACTTCTTGTTTTTAATATCCCTTAAGTGTTCCAATATTCTTTCTTTAAGGCAACGATTTGTCTTACCTATATAAAACACATAGCATACAATTCAGAAACTAAAATAAATAATGTTTCTAGTGCAGTCTGCATAAAAATTAATTTCTATCCTTACATCTACTTGGTGGTGTGTAAAGTGAGTGCTTCTAAAAATGTGTATACATGCTAGGCAATTTCTACAGGAATATGTGCCTGCCCTGTCGGAATATATAAACCTCATATCACTGTTGGCCTTATAACACAAAAGTCTCTTCAGTGACTTGTTATTAATAAAAGAAAAACTTGGTTGTGTTGTTAATTCATCCTTCAATTCATCTATAGTACTCAAAATGTTCCAATTTCTTTTTATTATAGTGCAGAAAGTGCCTATGTCATTGGAATATGGTAATGTTGCTCTGACAGAGTTGTTAATAGTACAATTATCTGTTTCTAACCTCATTTTCTTGTGTTTCTTCATGTTCACCATAATATGATTTACATCTAGTAGCCCTGTGATCCCATGCATTACTTATGCAATTATCTATGTCTATTTCTTTATAGCCTCTTTCGAGGAATTCCTGTTTCAGGTCAAGCAGAGCTAGTTTAAGTTGTGAATCATCATTGTACAAGCGCATAACTCTATATACTAATCCCTTTAGTACATTGCGCTTTACGTGGTTAGGATGCATGCTCTTATTATGTAACAAGTTGTTCTTTCTCATGGGTTTTCTGTATAGGCTAGTTCTAATTCCTTGTAGTGCATCTTTATTCACCTTAACATCTAAGAAATCTATGTCTTGATTTGAATATTTGTAAGTGAATTTCAGAAAATTGATGGTTTGATGTAAATATATAATAAATTCCTTTGATTTCTCTTCTGTATTATTTCATAGCATAAAAATATCATCCACGAAACAAACGTATCATTTTATGGACTCTTTATGGTTGTAATTTCGGAGAATTTCATTAGTTTCCCAATGTGCCAGGACCAGGTTGACATAGCTGTTGGCACAAGGTGTGCCTATAGCTACGCCAGCCTTTTGTAGAAAGAATTCATTATTAAAGGTAAACACATTATTCTCCAAAATAATTTCTAATTATGCACATAATAGCCTAACTTTATTAGAGTTCATACCTTTTTCGGTCAGATATGTTCTTATATTATCTATGCCCCAAGTATTAGGTATCACTGTAAAGAGCGATTCAATGTGTAAGGCCAAAACATGTATTCGCCTTGTATATCTGACATTTTAGAATATAAATTTTGCATGAACAACTTTGTGTCTCTAAGCACAGTATTTACAACCTTCAAGAAAAGGGTGCAGTTTTTTTTCTACAAATATAGAGAGGGGCACCATAGCCCAGCATCTACTAGAAACTATTGGTCGCATTGTTGGTATGGTAGCATGTTTATGTATTTTAGATAGACTATACATGTTTGCTACCAATGGATATTCAACAGTAAAATATTTACACAAATGCTCTGATATCATACCTGTAATTAATAAATCGAACACCAAAAATGAAACTTTATCAATAATCCCTTTCACAGCGCTTCTAGAAATAGAAATATATGTTCTCATCATTTAAAAGACTCTACATTTGTTGTAAATATAGATCTCTATCTAATACTACAACCCCCCCCCCCACCTTTGTCGGCGGGACTAATTTCTATGCACGACATTTCCTTTAATTCATGCAGGCCTGGTATTCCATTTGAGACATACTAAAATAGTTGGTTTTAGTACCTTTACAGAATACTTCCCTAATCTCATTTTCACATACTTCTAGGAAAGTTTCTATAACAGAATGTGGTGGGGGGGGGTGTATATGCTTGGTTTCTTAAAAACTTCATAACAGTTATTATTGCCTTTAAACATAGTATGCAGGGTAAGCTTTCTACCAAACAATTTCAATTCTCTCAATGTGTCAACCATGTTTGCTTTATGAGAAGGTATAAAGTTTAAACCTTTAGCCAGTAACAACATATGTGCCTTGGACAGTAAAGCAAAAGAAATATAGATTATAGATTAGTACTAAGCTAACTGCCCTTGCGAGCCATTTTAAGCCTAGCCAATTATCCCTTGTGAGGCTCAAACCCTGCACCTTATGTTTGTAAGACAAACACCTTACCCATTAGGCCATCCTCCCAATATTTATTACTGAATCTGATTGTGTCGTTTCCAGCTCTTTCCTTTCCCTATTGGGTCGTTCATACTGTTCAAGTGCTGAATTCTGCCCCTCCTTATACGGCTCCTTGATGGTTCCCTTATAGGTAGCCGATTTTTCAGTAAAAAACTGTTCCCTTACGAGGTATTGTGAATGGCATCTCTTCCTGGGTTTGTTTGAGTTGTTTTGGGTCTAACAGCTCTATCGTTCACTGTTACAATTACTTCCTTATCAGCACCTTACCATATTCCAATGACATAGGCACTTTTTGCACTATAATAAAAAGAAACTGGAATATTTTGAGTACTATAGATGAATTGAAGGATGAAGTAACAACCCAACCAAGTTTTTCTTTTACTAATAACAAGTCACTGAAGAGACATGTGTGTTATAAGGCCAACATTGATATGAGATTTATATAGTCCGACAGGGTAAGCACATATTCCTGTAGAAATTGCCTAGCATGTAAACACATTTTTAGTGGCAGTCACTTTACACACCACCGACTAGATGTAAGGATAGAATTTAATTTTTATGCAGACTGCACTAGAAACATTATTTATTTTAGTTTCTGTACTGTATGCTATGTGTTTTATATAGGTAAGACGAATCGTAGCCCTAAAGAAAGAATATTGGAACACTTAAGGAATATTAAAAACAAGAAGTCAGAAAGTGCATTAGCACAACATGTCATGGAAAGGGGTAATGAACATGTCTTTAAATTCTTTGTTCTGGAAGTTATACGTGAGAACATGAAAGGAGGGGACATAAAGAACATTACAGAAGCAAATGAACAAAGATGGATAATGTTCTTTAAAGCAGACAAACTACCTGGTTTAAATAGTAAAGTTTCTCTTAAAACTCTTAAAAGCACATGTACTTAAACACTGAAAAGAATTTGAATTTAACCCTGTGTTTTAGAATGCTTATTATTATTGTGCTTTTTTGTGTGTATACACTTTTAATTCTTAAGAAATATGCTGCTTAAAGTTGTGATCGGTTAACCATAGTATTTAAACAGCTTGCTGTATTGTATGCACTTTTAAAGTCTGATGAAGCGGTCAGGTATACAGCGAAAGCGCTCACTTTATATTAAATCTGTGATATTACTTCACCTTTGGATCATTATTTTCAACTGGATTTGACTCTGCACTGGATTTGTGTTTAAAATCTGGAGACTTTTTTTGCCTGCAGCTGAGAGTTTTTACTGGATTTGACTTTACACTGGATTTGTGTTTAAAAACAGGAGACTTTTATTGCCAGCAGCTGTGAGTGACTGGGGTTTTTGCTTGCAACTTTGATGTAAGTTGCTTTGTTATTCTAACTCTATTAAATCACAATGTGCCTAATATCTTTTGTCCACATATCAGCTGCTCAGCATCCCATCCCAGAACCACACAGGAGATATTCTACAGCTTTGTATATACACATGGATGCAAATGAATGTGTGTGTGTGTGTGTGTGTGTGTGTGTGTGTGTGTGTGTGTGTGTGTGTGTGTGTGTGTGTGTGTGTAGTTATAGAAATTGTATCTGACAAAACTTTAATTCTAGCGGCATTTGTATAAAAAAGTGCTGTGAGACTGTAGAAACAACTGACTGCTGTCATCTCTACTTCTGTCTGTCTGCCTTCCTACATATGGATCACACTGCCTACCTGAGTACATAAAATGACATGGACTGCACTCTGCAGGAGATAACATTCCTAGGAACTCAACTGCATTACTCCATAAAAGTGGCACAGCCATGCCACCAGAGCAGTGATATGCTCTTATAGAGACCTCATCTCCAAATCGAGACAGGAACCAGTGGGCATGATTATATGTCACCTCTCTGATAATGCCTTGACGTTTACATGGAGCTCTGCACTTCTGAGTGTGTGCACAAGGGAGGGGTGACTACAGATATTATCATATACACATGGAGTTGCAATGCCTCATGTTCCACTTAAAAATTGATAGTACTAGTGCAGAACACTGGACCCTTTTTATCATTCTGCATACCTGGCAGAATTATAACAGCAGTAGCGTAAGTTAGATAACTGCTGTGTCATTTTATTGTCAAAATTAATTCAGCAGTTACTAAGGAGCAAAAAACATAATGTGATGTGTCAGGTGTCACAACTCTTATGGCTTTTGTTAATACCATTTGTAAGGAGGAAATCTGCCCCCTTAACCCTGAAATTACCATCTAGATTTAGGCAGGTTAAGGAGGAGCAACTGCCCCCCTTACAAATGGAATTAACTATAACATAACTAGCTAATATGTCTATTACTTAGTACTCTGCAAGTCTGCCTGTCTTATCTGTGTCTTTTTTTTGTGCCTGTCTGTCTATCTGCCTACCTATCTATGGATCTCTGTACCTATTTGTGTACATAAAATGACATGGACCATAATTTACAGGAGTTAAATAACATACCTAGGAACTCAGTTGCACTTGCTAAGGCATGCAGTTCTATATATACATTGGCTTCAGTATTCCAGAATTATGAGGAGAAAATCCTCTAAAATTCACAAAAACATTTTATAAAGAGAGTTTCCAGTATGCCTAATGTTTACTAAAAACACCCATCAATGCAGTAGTTTTAAATGTTGGATCTGGCCAGGCTTCCTTTACTAAATGCTGCTCTTGGGCAGTGCAGTCCTTATGATGTCAGAGTATGCATGAATACACGAATGTACACAGATGATGTTGTGTCTTTCAGCTTATCCCGGTTAGGGGTCGCCACAGTGGAACTCTGGTCAGCTAATGTTTGGTAGTGGATTTTTATGTGCCGAGTTACCAGCCCTGATGCACAACCTTCAACAAAGGCACGCCCATTCAAGCATGCCTCCACACAGAAGACGCTCTAGCTGAGAATCGAACGCGACAACGTCTTGTTGTGAGACGACAACGCTACCGCAGCACCACTACACAGATGATATGTTATGTATATTCGTGTATTCATGCATACTCTGACATCATAAGGACTGCACTGACCAAGAGCAGCATATATACACAGATGATATGTTATGTGTCCTGCAGTAGTGGTGCTGCGGTAGCATTGTCACCTCACAGCAAGACGTTGTCCCGTTCGATTCTCAGCTAGAGAGTCTTCTGTGTGGAGGCATGCGTGAATGGGCGTGCCTTCTTTGCAGGTTGTGTGTCAGGGCTGGTAACTTGGCACGTAAAAATCCACTACCAAACATTAGCGGACCGGAGTTCCGCTGTGGCGACCCCTAACCGGGATAAGCCAAAAGACACAACAACAACACAGATGATATGTTAAGTATGGCACTCTTTTCCTTACATTGCTTTAGTCTTTCACATTGTTTCAAAAAGTGGCAAAAAACACCATAAGCCTGTATATCAAACTATGTTCATCCCTGAGCACTAGATATGTTACATTATTAAATGAAAACATAGAACAAAACTTATGTGAACAAATGAAAAGTGATGTGAATTCAAGTCCTAGTGAAGCCTATTTCACTTTTTATTGTACTAGTTCCTGCATAAATAAAGCATGACCAGCAGAGGGCAATCTGTAATAGCTCTCCATCTTAATGGTTTAAAAGCCATCTGACTATGGTTAAATAGTAAATAAACAATATGTTTAAAATGTTAATATTACTTTCTGTAGACTTGAAGTAAAGCTAAGTTATCGCCTTTGCCCATGGACAGCTTGATTTCCAGATGCTAGATAACTTCATGTGCACAGCTAGGCTATACTTTAAAGGCTCTGCTGCAAAACCTGCTGACAAGTAGAAATTTGTGTGTGCAGTAAATAGTCTCAGTGGTCACTCTTTGAAATTCTTTCCTGCTACATCATTATAACTCTAGTTATTTTAAATACCAAAGAACGTAAGATTGCTCCTAGGCACAAAGGAACATGAAATTGCTCCTCCACCCCAAATATAGAAGTCTGTCTAATAGATTTTTAACTGTTTGTCAAAAACAGAATATTGTGCAGATAGAACAATTACTAAAGATCTGATAACTGCATAAGTGGGCCAGTACGGTCTAAACATGTTTTCACCTACAACAAAAAGACAGGCTAGAACAACAACAGATACAGTCCTACTGCATCAGCAAATCTATTAGGGGGACCTCCCTGATGGGTCAATGACTGGATTCATCCTTTCTACCCTTCACAGTTCAACACTTTATTTTTTTTTTCTTGAAGCACCTATGTTCAGAGGAGTATAAACAAACTCAGGGATGACAAGTTAGTTAATGATGTCACATATCCATCAAGTAAGTCTGCCTGCGCTCCTGTGATCCCACTATTTCATTTTCAATTACAGGACAGCACATTTCCTGCAAATCAAAAAATCATGCAGGTTTTATACCTGCACTGCTAAAAGGTATCATTCTTGCTTGACTTACAGGCAACACCAGTAGCCAAGAATGAAAGGAGGGGTTGGCCAACCACAAGGTAACAGCATGAAGTTACTTGGGACCCGCCAAGGTATGTCCCATCATAGATGAACTGAAAAAGAAAGTGTCTGTTCTTTATAATGGGTCTATATTATCTCGCTGCAATGGCAACAGAGCGAATGCCATTTCAGCGACACGTAAACATCGATCCACCACTTCAGCGAATGGCCAGAACATCGATTTTTTATCAAGTGAAAAAAAATCACTTGGCCATCGCCAGCTAATTGCCCTTTCCCCCACTGTAGTGCGATCTCAGAGTTAGTATATTTAGTTAGGGGGAGGTGTGGGGGGCACAGCCCCCCACATTGGGGGGTGTGGGGTGAAACCCCCCACTTTGTAATGTTAATATGGTGCTTTGTGTGTGGTTGGACTAATGACTTTTTCCCTTGGAAAAAAATTGATGTTCTAGCCGTTCGCAGAAGTGGTGGATCGATGTTTACGTGTCACTTAAACGGCATTTGCTGTATTGCCGTTTCGGTGAGATAATATAGACCCCTTTATAACCCCCATGAACACCCTTAATTAGCGAAGGGAAAGGCTGTATCCCAAGCAGAAAACCATTAGAGTGAAACAGGCCAGAGAGAAACCCAAAGACAAAGAGTTCAGAATACCGAATCCTAATATACAGAGATAAAGGAAGGCACAGTTGAGATAACAGTACTTGGGGAATGTATGCACTAATATCTAAGTGGTTGTGATACAAACTGCTACAGTGGAGATGTTTTTGAATAGGAATTGAAAGCATCCATTCCTGGAGTAAAGTGGCCTGTGCTGCCTTTTCTCTCAGGCAGTGGATGCCTGATGGCAAAAGATAATGTAATTGGCAACCATTTTATAAAGGTTTGCTTGGTAAATGTCAGCCCTTCCTTTATCCTGAGAGGAGACGAACAGATGATTAATCTTCCAAAGCTCATTTATCTGCTTCATATAAAAGGTGGCCTGACAATGCACATCCAGGGTATCAGGTACTCTTTTTAACTTAGCTTCTGTACCAATAAAGAAAACAGTGGTCTGAATGGACTTGTTCAGGAGAATTATAAAGTATTTTTAGGAGGGAACTGGATTAGTCTGAAGGGACACCCAGTCCTTGTAAAAGACTGTGATAATGGAAAATACTGGAACATGGGGTAGTAGCTTGCTTGTGTGCTGTTTAGTAGGTTATGTCCGTAGCGTAGTTTGACAGCTGAACATGCAGTCATAACATTTCAAACCTTAGCATTTTAATGAACAAGAATTTATAGTTGGGTGAACATGCCACTTTTGTAGCTGTGACAAGTTAACACAAGTAAAAATAAATTATGCTCTTATTAAAGTACAGAACATTTATATAACATTTTTATTGTGATTTGTATTTCTTAAAATGTGCGGTGGTTTAATAAGAATAGTAAGGCAAAGAACATGCAAAGTCATACCCCTCATATTTTTGCCTTGTTCCTCATAAAAATTTTGATTTTTTGCTAAGTCACTAAATTTAACTTTCAGTCAGTAACATCAGACATTAAAGTTTTATACATCTTATTGTTAGAGAATGCTTGTTTTAACATGTTGTGCTATTAACTTTTAAATAAATTAGAGTATTACTTAAAAAAAGACTGTGTGTGGTCGCCACATGGGGTAGATGTGAAACTTCTGTAAGGAAGTATGAAAGAAAGCAAATAGAACAGTACAAAACAGTGTAAGAAACTTCTCTGTGTGGAAGATTTTCAATCCATATATCTCTAGTTAATCACTGTATATTAATCAGATCAGACAATAGTAGTAGAAGTATCGAACTTAAACTAGTCAAGTCAAAAAAATAACAAAAAAATATATCATTTGAAATATTGTACAGAATTACTAAGTATTCGAAAGTAATCCAAGCAGGGCAGGCAGTTTGCTTCCAGTCGAAAATCCTTTATTATGTACACAGACAAGTGATCCAAGTAAAACAAAAATAACAGAGTAATAGTTTCCTCAAAAGCTTTCTAAATATATATATATATATATATATATATATATATATATATATATATACATATACTTTTTATCAGGCAAGGGAGTAGTTTATCATGCTGTAAAACAAAGTGTTATTGGTACACATGTTAAATTCACATCCCTTCCCCCATCAGTGTGACATTCAAGCTGGTCCTGCCCTACTTAGTAGCTGTCATAATAATATAACCCTTATGTACTTTAAATAAAATTTATAATTAACCAGATTATTAAGTCTGAGATTTTATCCAAGACAATATACTACATGGCTGGAAATATATAAAACTTAGTCCATTTGGCAATCAAAAAAAATATATAAATATATACATATACACTTTGCATGTAAAAAACAATTGTAAAAATCATATTGTATTTTCATAACCTGTTGTAACAAAAATCGCTTTTGTCCTTCTAGACTTCTTCAGGTCTGTGTACAAGAACCCTAAAAAACTTATCTACAAAAATATTATTGTATAATTAGTATTGTTATTACACATAATTTTGAATAAAGTGGAAAAAAGAGAAAAAGAAAACATAAGAAAAAACGTATGATGATGGAAACAAAATATACACTTAAATTAAAACTGATTTAACATGGTATTTACAACAAACTAGAAGAATAAAATTAGTCATGAAAATTGATTTTTATATGCAAAGTGTATATGTGTATATTTATATATATATATATTTTTATTGCCAAATGGACTAAGGTTTATATATATATATATATATATATATATATATATATATGTATATATATATATATATATATATATATATATATATATATATATATATATATACATTTCCAGCCATGTAGTATATTGTCTTGGATAAAATCGCAGACTTAATAATCTGGTTAATTATGCATTTTATGTAAAGTACATAAGAGTTATATTATTATCTAAAAAAAACACATTACTTACTAGAGACTTCAGTCCACCAGGAAAACTGCAATTAAATGTAAAACACTTGTAGTCCAAAAAATGGCAGGTAGTTCTAGTGAAAAAATGTTCTTTACTCAACCACAGACATATAAGCACTTTCACAGATAACTTCTGCTTCTTCAGATACAAATGCATGCTGTCTACTATATATATTGGGTCTACTTTATGTGCTCGAAGTCTGAGAATATCGAATACGATATTCTCGACATGAGTACATCGAAAATGTAAACGGAAATCACTGTAGGTGGAGATTTCCATTTACTTCAATGTAGTGCGATCTCAGAGTTGGTATATTTAAGTAGGGGGGTGTAGGGGACGCAGCCCCCCACATGGGGGTGCAGGGGGGCTTGCTCCCCTGCCTACACTAGTTTAAATTTTTTTTGTGTGTATTTTTTTTGGACTTCGATTGTTTAATAGTTCGATGCATATGGTTCGATCTCCATATGCATTCGAGCTATTAAGTTTTCGAGGTCCTAAAGTAGACCCATATATCTTATATACCTTGAGCTAACTAATTAAGTCACAATCATCTTAAAGGAACATTCTTCATTAAGTAAAAATATTCAGTCCTTCACTGTGAAAAAATAATTCTAAAAAGTATAATGCATAACAAACACATAAAAAGCACATATATAAATATACATAAAAAAATGCACATGTAAATATACTAACATAAAAATGTGCTCAAATATAAAGTGTTAAAAATCTCAATGCTTAATGTAAGTAAACGTCTTAAACTGACATAACATTTCATTTATTCAGTGGTCTTGCTTTGGTTTTTGGTCTTATGGGTATCCTATCATTTAACCCATGCCCAGAATCTGCTTTCAGTCTTATAATCCATATTGCCTCAAGTTGTTTTGTCCTGTTTCTAATCCCCCCCATTCTGATGTCATATATTTTACCTATAACTAAAAAAGTAAAGTTGTGCGTGTTATCATTCACTCTAATATGTTTAGATAATGCACTAGCATCACTTTTTTCTGTATCTGGTACATGTGTTCCTTGATACGATCTCTAAGGGCTCTGTCGGTTTTTCCCACATAGAAACAAAAACATACTGAACATTGGGCTAAATAAATAATGTGCTCTGAGGCACATGTAGCTGAAATATTAAATACATATTCCCTGCCTGTGTCAAAAAAAGTGAGACCGAAGCATAATCCCTGTGTATGTGCCCTCCTTCCATGAGGGAGTCTCCTTCCACACACTGAAAAAAAAAGCCATTGGTCAGTAAGCTAGCGGGCATAACAATTCAAGTGTGCATGTGTAATGCACTTCAAGACAGGAAGAGTGTTTTCTCAATTGTTTGGCTTCCTGAAGTGAAACTAAACTTATTCCTTAGCAAAAAAGACTCGAAATACCAACTCACAGCGTTTCTTGGGCTTGTATCTACTGAAGTATGCGAAATTCGCAACCGCGAAAATCTGGTTGCGATAAAACGTAAGTACCCTATATGTTTATATTTGAGCACATTTTTATGTTAATATATTTACGTGCATTTTTTATATGTCATTTTTATATATGTGCTTTTTATGGTTTTGTTATGCATTACACTTTTTAGAATTATGTTTTCACAGTGAAGGACTGAATATTTTTACTTAAGGAAGAATGTTCCTTTAAGATGATTGCGACTTAATTAGTTTGCTCAAGGTATATAAGATACATAGCAGACAGCATGCATTTGTATCTGAAGAAGCAGAAGTTATCTGTGAAAGCGCTTGTATGTCTGTGGTTGAATAAAGAAGAGTTTTTTACACTGGAACTACCTGCCATTTTTTGGACTAGAAGTGTTTTACGCTTATATTATTATGACAGCTACTAAGTAGGGCAGGACCAGCACGAATGTCACACTGATGGGGGAAGGGATGTGAATTTAACGTGTATCAATAACACTTTGTTTTACAGCACAATAAACCACTCCCTTGCCTGATAAAAAGTGTATGTATGTATATATATATATATATATATATATATATATATATATATATAGTTTGTGAGGAAACTATTATTCTGTTATTTTTGTTTTACTTGGCTCGCTTGTCTGTGAACTTAATAAAGGATTTCTACTGGAAACAGACTGCCTGCCCTGCTTGGATTACTTTTGAATATTTAGTAATTCTGTACAATATTTTAGATTTATATATTTTTTATTATTTTTTTGACTTAAGACTAGTTTAAGTTTGCTACTTTTACTACTATTGTCACAAGACCTCAAGCCACACAACTACATTTCTGAGTGTTTCCCACATAAAGGTTTAAACTTACAAGTGTCTTCACTCTGTTTTGTGCCTGCAGTAAACACTTCTGAAAAAATAACCCTCATTGTGCTGAACTTTAAATACATTTTTTTTTGAAATCATAAAACTTGAAACAGTTAAGTCAGTTCTAAAAGTAGATAAATGCCCAGAGGTAAAAATATATATCATACATGCCAATTAACTGTATAGACATGCAAAGAGTACATAGTTTTGCAGACCACATCTGAAGAGTTTTTTTTTTTCATTTCTAAAACAGATCTATTTTATTTACTGCAGTTAAAATATAGGCCAAATTAAAAACTGGGAATTATTAATGATATATCAGTAAAATATTTTCCATAACTAAAAATAGCTGGTATTGTTAACGTCTTCTTCTTCTTTCGGCTTTTCCCGGTTAGGGGTCACCACAGCGGATCACCTGTCCGCACATGATTGGCAGTGGAGCTTTACAATGTCAAGTTGCCAGATAATTGTACTATTAACAACTCTCTCAGAGCAACATTACCATATTCCAATGACATAGGCACTTTCTGCACTATAATAAAAAGAAATTGGAATATTTTGAGTACTATAGATGAATTGAAGGATGAACTAACAACCCAACCAAGTTTTTCTTTTACTAATAACAAGTCACTGAAGAGACATGTGTGTTATAAGGCCAACAGTGATATGAGATTTATATATTCCGACAGGGTAGGCACATATTCCTGTAGAAATTGCCTAGCATGTAAACACATTTTTAGTGGCAGTCGCTTTACACACCACCAAGTAGATGTAAGGATAGAATTTAATTTTTATGCAGACTGCACTAGAAACATTATTTATTTTAGTTTCTGTACTGTATGCTATGTGTTTTATATAGGTAAGACGAATCGTAGCCCTAAAGAAAGAATATTGGAACACTTAAGGGATATTACAAACAAGAAGTCAGAAAGTGCATTAGCACAACATGTCATGGAAAAGGGTAATGAACATGTCTTTAAATTCTTTGTTCTGGAAGTTATACATGAGAACATGAGAGGAGGGGACATAAAGAACATTACAGAAGCAAATGAACAAAGATGGATAATGTTCTTTAAAGCAGACAAACTACCTGGTTTAAATAGTAAAGTTTCCCTTAAACCTCTTAAAAGCACGTGTACTTAAACAATGAAAAGAATTTGAATTTAACCCTGTGTTTTAGAATGCTTATTATTATTGTGCTTTTTTGTGTGTGTATACACTTTTAATTCTTAATAAATATGCTGCTTAAAGTTGTGATCGGTTAACCATAGTATTTAAACAGCTTGCTGTATTGTATGCACTTTTAAAGTCTGATGAAGCGGTCAGGTATACAGCGAAAGCGCTCACTTTATATTAAATCTGTGATATTACTTCACCTTTGGATCATTATTTTCTACTGGATTTGACTCTGCACTGGATTTGTGTTTAAAATCTGGAGACTTTTTTTGCCTGCAGCTGTGAGTTTTTACTGGATTTGACTTTACACTGGATTTGTGTTTAAAAACAGGAAACTTTTATTGCCAGCAGCTGTGAGTGACTGGAGTTTTTGCTTGCAACTTTGATGTAAGTTGCTTTCTTATTCTAACTCTATTAAATCACAATGTGCCTAATATCTTTTGTCCACATATCAGCTGCTCAGCATCCCATCCCAGAACAACACAGGAGACATTCTACAGCTTTGTATATGCACATGGATGCAAATGAATGTGTGTGTGTGTGTGTGTGTGTGTGTGTGTGTGTGTGTGTGTGTGTGTGTGTGTAGTTATAGAAATTGTATCTGACAAAACTTTAATTCTAGCGGCATTTGTATAAAAAAGTGCTGTGAGACTGTAGAAACAGCTGACTGCTGTCATCTCTACTTCTGTCTGTCTGCCTTCCTACATATGGATCACACTGCCTACCTGAATACATAAAATGACATGGACTGCACTCTACAGGAGATCATTCCTAGGAACTCAACTGCACTACTCCATAAAAGTGGCACAGCCATGCCACCAGAGCAGTGATATGCTCTTATAGAGACCTCATCTCCAAAACGAGACAGGAACCAGTGGGCATGATTATACGTCACCTCTCTGATAATGCCTTGACATTTACATGGAGCTCTGCACTTCTGAGTGTGTGCACAAGAGAGGGGTGACTACAGATATTATCATATACGCATGGAGTTGCAATGCCTCATGTTCCACTTAAAAATTGATAGTACTAGTGCAGAACACTGGACCCTTTTAATCATTCTGCATACCTGGCAGAATTATAACAGCAGTAGCGTAAGTTAGATAACTGCTCTGTCATTTTAGTGTCAAAATTAATTCAGTAGTTACTAAGGAGCAAAAAACATAATGTGATGTGTCAGGTGTCACAACTCTTATGGCTTTTGTTAATACCATTTACAAGGAGGAAATCTGCCCCCTTAACCCTGAAATTGCCATCTAGATTTAGGCAGGTTAAGGAGGAGCAACCGCCCCCCTTACAAATGGAATTAACGATAACATAACTAGCTAATACGTCTATTACTTAGTACTCTGCAAGTCTGCCTGTCTTAAATGTGTCTGTATTTTGTGCCTGCCTGTCTGTCTATCTATCTATGGATCTCTGTACCTATCTGTGTACATAAAATGACATGGACCATAATTTACAGGAGTTAAATAACATACCTAGGAACTCAGTTGCACTTGCTAAGACATGCAGTTCTATATATACATTGGCTTCAGTATTCCAGAATTATGAGGAGAAAATCCCCTAAAATTCACAAAAAACATTTTATAAAGAGAGTTTCCAGTATGCCTAATGTTTACTAAACACACCCATCAATGCAGTAGTTTTAAATGTTGGATCTGGCCAGGCTTCCTTTACTAAATGCTGCTCTTGGGCAGTGTAGCCCTTATGATGTCAGAGTATGCATGAATACACGAATATACACAGATGATGTTGTGTCTTTCGGCTTATCTCAGTTAGGGGTTGCCACAGCGGAACTCTGGTCGGCTAATGTTTGGTAGTGGATTTTTATGTGCCGAGTTACCAGCCCTGATGCACAACCTTCAACGAAGGCACACCCATTCACGCATACCTCCACACAGAAGACGGTCTAGCTGAGAATCGAATGTGACAACGTCTTGTTGTGAGGTGACAACGCGACCGCAGCACCACTACACAGATGATATGTTATGTATATTCGTGTATTCATGCATACTCTGACATCATAAGGACTGCACTGCCCAAGAGCAGCATATATACACAGATGATATGTTATGTGTCCTGCAGTAGTGGTGCTGCGGTAGTGTTGTCACCTCACAGCAAGACGTTGTCCCTTTCGATTCTCAGCTAGAGTGTCTTCTGTGTGGAGGCATGCGTGAATGGGCGTGCCTTCTTTGCAGGTTGTGCGTCAGGGCTGGTAAATTGGCACGTAAAAATCCACTACCAAACATTAGCGGACTGGAGTTCCGCTGTGGCGACTCCTAACCGGGATAAGCCGAAAGACACAACAACACAGATGATATGTTATGTATGGCACTCTTTTCCTTACATTGCTTTAGTCTGTTTCCAACTTTCACATTGTTTCAAAAAGTGGCAAAAAACACCATAAGCCTGTATATCAAACTATGTTTATCCCTGAGCACTAGATATGTTACATTATTAAATGAAAACATAGAACAAAACTTATGTGAACAAATGAAAAGTGATGTGAATTCAAGTCCTAGTGAAGCCTATTTCACTTTTTATTGTAGTAGTTCCTGCATAAATAAAGCATGACCAGCAGAGGGCAATCTGTAATAGCTCTCCATCTTAATGGTTTAAAAGCCATCTGACTATGGCTAAATAGTAAATAAACAATATGTTTAAAATGTTAATATTACTTTCTGTAGACTTGAAGTAAAGCTAAGTTATCGCCTTTGCCCATGGACAGCTTGATTTCCAGATGCTAGATAACTTCATGTGCACAGCTAGGCTATACTTTAAAGGCTCTGCTGCAAAGCCTGCTGACAAGTAGAAATTTGTGTGTGCAGTAAATAGTCTCAGTGGTCACTCTGAAATTCTTTCCTGCTACATCATTATAACTCTAGTTATCTTAAATACCAAAGAACGTGAGATTGCTCCTAGGCACAAAGGAACATGAAATTGCTCCTCCACCCCAAATATAGAAGTCTGTCTAATAGATTTTTAACTGTTTGTTAAAAACAGAATATTGTGTAACATATTCTACAGTCATTTATGCAGATAGAACAATTACTAAAGATCTGATAACTGCATAAGTGGGCCAGTACGGTCTAAACATGTTTTCACCTACAAAAAAAGACAGGATAGAACAACAACAGATACGGTCCTACTGCATCAGCAAATCTATTAGGGGGACCTCCCTGATGGGTCAATGACTGGATTCATCCTTTCTACCCTTCACAGTTCAACACTTTATTTTTTTTTCTTGAAGCACCTATGTTCAGAGGAGTATAAACAAACTCAGGGATGGCAAGTTAGTTAATGATGTCACATATCCATCAAGTAAGTCTGCCTGCGCTGCTGTGATCCCACCATTTCATTTTCAATTACAGGACAGCACACTTCCTGCAAATCAAAAAATCATGCAGGTTTTATACCTGCACTGCTAAAAGGTATCATTCTTGCTTGACTTACAGGCAACACCAGTAGCCAAGAATGAAAGGAGGGGTTGTCCAACCACAATGTAACAGCGTGAAGTTACTTGGGACCCGCCAATGTAGGTCTCATCATAGATGAACTGAAAAAGAAAGTGTCTGTTCTTTATAATGGGTCTATATTATCTTGCTGCAATGGCAACAAAGCGAATGCCATTTCAACAACACGTAAACATCGATCCACTACTTCAGCGAACGGCCAGAACATCGATTTTTTTTTCAAGTGAAAAAAATCACTTGGCCATCGCCAGGTAATTGCCCTTTCCCCCACTGTAGTGCGATCTCAGAGTTAGTATATTTAGTTAGGGGGAGGTGTGGGGGGCACAGCCCCCCACATTGGGGGGTGTGGGGTGAAACCCCCCACTTTGTAATGTTAATATGGTGCTTTGTGTGTGGTTGGACTAATGACTTTTTCCCTTGGAAAAAAATTGATGTTCTAGCCGTTCGCAGAAGTGGTGGATCGATGTTTACGTGTCACTTAAACGGCATTTGCTGTATTGCCGTTTCGGTGAGATAATATAGACCCCTTTATAACCCCCATGAACACCCTTAATTAGCGAAGGGAAAGGCTGTATCCCAAGCAGAAAACCATTAGAGTGAAACAGGCCAGAGAGAAACCCAAAGACAAAGAGTTCAGAATACCGAATCCTAATATACAGAGATAAAGGAAGGCACAGTTGAGATAACAGTACTTGGGGAATGTATGCACTAATATCTAAGTGGTTGTGATACAAACTGCTACAGTGGAGATGTTTTTGAATAGGAATTGAAAGCATCCATTCCTGGAGTAAAGTGGCCTGTGCTGCCTTTTCTCTCAGGCAGTGGATGCCTGATGGCAAAAGATAATGTAATTGGCAACCATTTTATAAAGGTTTGCTTGGTAAATGTCAGCCCTTCCTTTATCCTGAGAGGAGACGAACAGATGATTAATCTTCCAAAGCTCATTTATCTGCTTCATATAAAAGGTGGCCTGACAATGCACATCCAGGGTATCAGGTACTCTTTTTAACTTAGCTTCTGTACCAATAAAGAAAACAGTGGTCTGAATGGACTTGTTCAGGGAGAATTATAAAGTATTTTTAGGAGGGAACTGGATTAGTCTGAAGGGACACCCAGTCCTTGTAAAAGACTGTGATAATGGAAAATACTGGAACATGGGGTAGTAGCTTGCTTGTGTGCTGTTTAGTAGGTTATGTCCGTAGCGTAGTTTGACAGCTGAACATGCAGTCATAACATTTCAAACCTTAGCATTTTAATGAACAAGAATTTATAGTTGGGTGAACATGCCACTTTTGTAGCTGTGACAAGTTAACACAAGTAAAAATAAATTATGCTCTTATTAAAGTACAGAACATTTATATAACATTTTTATTGTGATTTGTATTTCTTAAAATGTGCGGTGGTTTAATAAGAATAGTAAGGCAAAGAACATGCAAAGTCATACCCCTCATATTTTTGCCTTGTTCCTCATAAAAATTTTGATTTTTTGCTAAGTCACTAAATTTAACTTTCAGTCAGTAACATCAGACATTAAAGTTTTATACATCTTATTGTTAGAGAATGCTTGTTTTAACATGTTGTGCTATTAACTTTTAAATAAATTAGAGTATTACTTAAAAAAAGACTGTGTGTGGTCGCCACATGGGGTAGATGTGAAACTTCTGTAAGGAAGTATGAAAGAAAGCAAATAGAACAGTACAAAACAGTGTAAGAAACTTCTCTGTGTGGAAGATTTTCAATCCATATATCTCTAGTTAATCACTGTATATTAATCAGATCAGACAATAGTAGTAGAAGTATCGAACTTAAACTAGTCAAGTCAAAAAAATAACAAAAAAATATATCATTTGAAATATTGTACAGAATTACTAAGTATTCGAAAGTAATCCAAGCAGGGCAGGCAGTTTTCTTCCAGTCGAAAATCCTTTATTATGTACACAGACAAGTGATCCAAGTAAAACAAAAATAACAGAGTAATAGTTTCCTCAAAAGCTTTCTAAATATATATATATATATATATATATATATATATATACTTTTTATCAGGCAAGGGAGTAGTTTATTGTGCTGTAAAACAAAGTGTTATTGGTACACATGTTAAATTCACATCCCTTCCCCCATCAGTGTGACATTCAAGCTGGTCCTGCCCTACTTAGTAGCTGTCATAATAATATAACCCTTATGTACTTTAAATAAAATTTATAATTAACCAGATTATTAAGTCTGAGATTTTATCCAAGACAATATACTACGTGGCTGGAAATATATAAAACTTAGTCCATTTGGCAATCAAAAAAAACATATAAATATATACATATACACTTTGCATGTAAAAAAACAATTGTAAAAATCATATTGTATTTTCATAACCTGTTGTAACAAAAATTGCTTTTGTCCTTCTAGACTTCTTCAGGTCTGTGTACAAAAACCCTAAAAAACTTATCTACAAAAATATTATTGTATAATTAGTATTGTTATTACACATAATTTTGAATAAAGTGGAAAAAAGAGAAAAAGAAAAAGAAAACATAAGAAAAAACGTATGATGATGGAAACAAAATATACACTTAAATTAAAACTGATTTAACATGGTATTTACAATGAACTAGAAGAATAAAATTAGTCATGAAAATTTATTTTTATATGCAAAGTGTATATGTATATATTTATATATATATATATTTTTTTTTATTGCCAAATGGACTAAGGTTTATATATATACATACATATATATATGTATATATATATATATATATATATATATATATATATATATATATATATATACACATATATATAGATAGATATATATATATATATATATATATATTTCCAGCCATGTAGTATATTGTCTTGGATAAAATTGCAGACTTAATAATCTGCTTAATTATGCATTTTATGTAAAGTACATAAGAGTTATATTATTATCTAAAAAACACTCATTACTTACTAGAGGCTTCAGTCCACCAGGAAAACTGCAATTAAATGTAAAACACTTGTAGTCCAAAAAATGGCAGGTAGTTCTAGTGAAAAAATGTTCTTTACTCAACCACAGACATATAAGCACTTTTCACAGATAACTTCTGCTTCTTCAGATACAAATGCATGCTGTCTACTATATATATTGGGTCTACTTTATGTGCTCGAAGTCTGAGAATATCGAATACGATATTCTCGACACGAGTACACCCAAAGCGCAAAACATCGAAAATGTAAACGGAAATCTCTGTAGGTGGAGATTTCCATTTACTTCAGTGTAGTGCGATCTCAGAGTTGGTATATTTAAGTAGGGGGATGTAGGGGATGCAGCCCCCAACATGGGGGGTGCAGGGGGGCTTGCTCCCCTGCCTACACTAGTTTAAATTTTTTTTGTGTGTATTTTTTTTGGACTTCGATTGTTTAATAGTTCGATGCATATGGTTCGATCCATATGCATTCGAGCTATTAAGTTTTCGAGGTCCTAAAGTAGACCCATATATCTTATATACCTTGAGCTAACTAATTAAGTCACAATCATCTTAAAGGAACATTCTTCATTAAGTAAAAATATTCAGTCCTTCACTGTGAAAACATAATTCTAAAAAGTATAATGCATAACAAACACATAAAAAGCACATATATAAATATACATAAAAAAATGCACATGTAAATATACTAACATAAAAATGTGCTCAAATATAAAGTGTTAAAAATCTCAATGCTTAATGTAAGTAAACGTCTTAAACTGACATAACATTTCATTTATTCAGTGGTCTTGCTTTGGTTTTTGGTCTTATGGGTATCCTATCATTTAACCCATGCCCAGAATCTGCTTTCAGTCTTATAATCCATATTGCCTCAAGTTGTTTTGTCCTGTTTCTAATCCCCCCATTCTGATGTCATATATTTTACCTATAACTAAAAAAGTAAAGTTGTGCGTGTTATCATTCACTCTAATATGTTTAGATAATGCACTAGCATCACTTTTTTCTGTATCTGGTACATGTGTTCCTTGATACGATCTCTAAGGGCTCTGTCAGATTTTCCCACATAGAAACAAAAACATACTGAACATTGGGCTAAATAAATAATGTGTTCTGAGGCACATGTAGCTGAAATATTAAATACATATTCCCTGCCTGTGTCAGGATGTAAAAACATTACTATTACTTATATATTTACACATGAAACTTCTCCCACATGGACATGTTTGTCCATCCCTTTTCTTTATATTTTCATTCTTAAAATAACAAAGTCTTCTCTTTAAAGAGTGCATATCCTTATGTGCAAAACTTGGTCTAGGTTCCAATAAGGAACTACTCTCTTTATCTGTCATCAAAATTTCCCACTGCTTTTCAACCGCCATATTTTTAGTTAGAGGACTTTGAACAACAAGTTGAAAAGATGAGTCAACATTTTGTAGAAATAGGATACCATGAGGACAAAATCAATAAAACTAAAAATATGGTGGTTGAAATGAGGGAAAAACACAGCTAGACCATATTTTTCTAAAAAAAATAATATGTCAGTACATACACCATGTAAAAAGAAGACAGAAAATAAAATAAGATTTCCCCCTGTTTTATTTCACTGATGTGAGGCTGTATAAAAATATAATTGAGAAGCAGTAGGAAATGTTGATGACAGATAAAGAGAGTAGTTCCTTATTAGAACCTAGACCAAGTTTTGCACCTAAGAATATGCACTCTTTAAAGAGAAGACTTTGTTATTTTAAGAATGAAAATCACTGCAAAAGGCTGTTAACATGGACAAATGTCCATGTAAGACTTCTTCACATGTGGTCTGCACCAACCAATAAAGTTCATTAGATGAATAATTAACATTAAAAACATCTGCTTACAGGCTAATACAAATATTTATAAAACTACTAAATATTTGTTTATTTAAAAAACTTTCTACTAAAATTAAATCTTGGCTGCTCTTAATTTTAACACTGAAGTTAAAGTATATGGTCTAAGCCCCTGGGGGATTGGTTTGCATCTAATAAAATCTGCCACCAGAGTGTGTCACAATTAAAATATAGAAGTAATAGTAATGTCCCTTGTTGGCACCCTATTTACATCCTGTTACATATGTGGGCACATTGATATGTTCCATATTTTCTATTTTGTCATATAGTAACATTTTCATAGCAGAATGTCAGTGAATGAAAAAAAATTGCTCCATTCTTCTCGAAAAATCTTTCTTACTTTGATATTCAAATTATTAAACTCCATCACCACCACGCTTCGAATTATACTGTCCATCATTAACTACATTGGTTTTGTATACACATAATTAAAATTATTTATTTATAATTCTATACCCCCTCACAAATTGTCCCTTGACAATATTCTTTTACAATGCGGGGGGCTAGTGAAAATGTAAATAGAAATACAGAAGGTGTTTTTTTCTAAAAAACCTTGGTTTCAAAGTCCCCTATTGTTCACGTTTATCATATTTATTGGTCTAAATATAATAATGTGGACGTGTGGTATGTGGAGAAATTAAGAAATTAAAAAATAACTATATCAAAAAAAACTGTAAAGAGTCCAATATGTGTGTATCCTGATGAATTATTATTTATTCATGGCCCAAATATGCTTTGCTGTTATATCCACATATTTGGCCAAGCTGGTAGTCTTGGAAACCGAAACTGAAAACTCTAACGGGTGGTCACTACGGTGTGGTCAACTAAAAACTGATGTAATTTGACATCTATTATGCCTTCCAGCAAAGTTAAAATAAAATATTATCTATTTTTGGTAAGCTAGTTGTACTTCATTTAAGGAAACTATTATTTATATTTATTACCATCACCTAAGATTTCATTTCACCATCATAGGTCCAAGGGAATAACTGTATTTAATATCTCCTTGTTCCATTTAATGGTGGAAATTCAGTATCGTGAATTAATCCACCCTTCTTTTCCTCAGGGAATATATTAGAACATTTTTCTTTTTAACTTCAAACAGCATATCTTTTTTTTATGAAATCCATCCAGGACTCTAATTTCCTCTTCAAACTTTTTAATCTTTTCTATTATTTTTTTTATAATGAGCCAATATATATATACCACATCATTAAATACATTCACAAGTTCAGTATGAAATAGTGTACCGGGTTCCACATTGTTAGGTATTTCCAGACCCTTGAACCCCTTTTCCTATTTTTTTTTTTAATACATTCCTTGAGAATAACAATTTTCTATTCATTGATTTGTGTATCTATATCATACCACCAGATTTGTTAACTTTCATCGCCTTAAGTCACCATCCACTGGTGCACCTTTCTTGCTCTATCTATATAGTGTATATAGTTTTTTTTAACCATTCTCTGAGGCTTTTGAGCCTGAACAATTACTCTTGCGATTCCGGTCAGTTAAACCCCCTCGACTGTTGCCCACATATCTCCAGGTCCCAAAACACGGAAGCAGTCACCAGCAATGACCAACTCTCTTTATTATTAGATGAATAATTAACAGTGATGCTAGTGCATTATCTAAACATATTAGAGTGAATGATAACACGCACAACTTTACTTTTTTAGTTATAGGTAAAATATATGACAGCATCAGAATGGGGGACATTAGAAACAGGACAGCTTGAGGCAAAATTGATTATAAAACTGAAAGCAGGTTTTGGGCATGGGTTAAATTATAGGCTATCCATAAGACCACAACTTAAAGCAAGACCACTGACTAAATGAAATGTTATATCAGTTTAAGACATGTTTACTTACATTAAGCATTGAGATTTTTAACACTATGTGTGGTACTTGCGTATTATCGCAACCAGATTTTCGTACTGCCATAATTTGGCATGTGTGTTTTAAAACAGGTTGCTTAACCTAATAAGGGGTCTGTGAAGAAGTAAGCATTACTCTGTTGCAGTGGGTATGAACCAGGAAGAGGACTACGTGTGAAACTTTTGTGTGACACACCTCATACCTCCTGAAACTCAACAGTGGCGCACCGCCTTGTAAGTGCTGCAGTTCTCACCACTATGTCATCAAAAGGAAAGCGAGTCATGCAATACACCCTGTCACCCTAGCAAAAGTTACTGTCACCGTAACAAAAGTTACATCTCGCAAGGAGAAGGAGTGCTTCCTTTATGTATGAAGATTTTCACTTCAGCTGCTAAGAAAGTGCCCCCGTTTGGGAAGCACTGCCCATTCTTTAGAAATTATGAATGCTAAAGTGAAAATCACTTCCTGATTAACCCTAGTAAGAACAGCACTGAAAAGCATCCTACTGCCTAAATGCGCTTATTTTTGTCATTTGTGGCATGTAGCACCATCTTCATTTGTACCTGAACAAAAATAAAAAAATTTGTACCATTAAAAAATAAAAAGTGAGACCGAAGCATAATCCCTGTGTATGTGCCCTCCTTCCATGAGGGAGTCTCCTTCCACACACTGAAAAAAAAAGCCGTTGGTCAGTAAGCTAGCGGGCATAATAATTCAAGTGTGCATGTGTAATGCACTTCAAGACAGGAAGAGTGTTTTCTCAATTGTTTGGCTTCCTGAAGTGAAACTAAACTTATTCCTTAGCAAAAAAGACTTGAAATACCAACTCACAGCGTTTCGTGGGCTTGTATCTATTGAAGTATGCGAAATTCGCAACCGCGAAAATCTGGTTGCGATAAAACGTAAGTACTCTATATGTTTATATTTGAGCACATTTTTATGTTAATATATTTATGTGCATTTTTTATATGTCATTTTTATATATGTGCTTTTTATGGGTTTGTTATGCATTACACTTTTTAGAATTATGTTTTCACAGTGAAGGACTGAATATTTTTACTTAAGGAAGAATGTTCCTTTAAGATGATTGGGACTTAGTTTGCTCAAGGTATATAAGATACATAGCAGACAGCATGCATTTGTATCTGAAGAAGCAGAAGTTATCTGTGAAAGTGCTTGTATGTCTGTGGTTGAATAAAGAAGAGTTTTTTACACTGGAACTACCTGCCATTTTTTGGACTACAAGTGTTTTACGTTTATATTATTATGACAGCTACTAAGTAGGGCAGGACCAGCACGAATGTCACACTGATGGGGGAAGGGATGTGAATTTAACGTGTATCAGTAACACTTTGTTTTACAGCACAATAAACCACTCCCTTGCCTGATTATATATATATATATATATATATATATATATATATATATATATATATATATCTATCTTGTGAGGAAACTATTATTCTGTTATTTTTGTTTTACTTGGATCGCTTGTCTGTGAACTTAATAAAGGATTTCTACTGGAAACAGACTGCCTGCCCTGCTTGGATTACTTTTGAATATTTAGTAATTCTGTACAATATTTTAGATTTATATATTTTTTATTATTTTTTTGGCTTAAGACTAGTTTAAGTTTGCTACTTCTACTACTATTGTCTGATCTGATTAATATACAGTGATTAACTAGAGATATATGGATTGAAAATCCTCCACACAGAGAAGTTTCTTACACTGTTTTGTTTTTGGACCCACTATACTTGTTTAGTGGGTTGTTTGAGACTTCAGGGGTACCACAGAGATAACTTGCTTTCAAATGGTACAGTACAGTACAAGCTCCTTCACACTTCCTCACAGAAATTTTGCTTCTACCACTCGTGGCAACCGTGCACATTCTTTTTTTTTTGTATCGGCTACACATGGTATACATCATCCCTAGGCCGATACAAGCCTAGCCAAAAAGGTACCCTGGCTTTTACCACCCAAGAAAATTATTTTCCTGTGCCCCTGTCAAGCAGAGCCACAGAGATGATCCCCAGAGTGAATTTCCTATTTCCCATCCAATCATCAAGATTTTTCTTGAAGAGTGCTAATGGGGAGCTTTCTTTGATACAGATAGGTAGTTTGTTCCAGAGTATGGGAAGTCTCTGGGACAGGAATCTATCCCGCCAGCATGTTCTGTTTATTGTGGTGACAAGGTTTAGGTCCCTAGAGCATGTAGCTCAGAGGGATTGGGATTTATTTAAGTGGGGCATGTCCAACAGCTCTGGGTTTGACATAGCTTTGTATGTTAGGCAGAGATCGCCTCTGAGTAGGCCATATACAATGGAGTAAAGCTGGAGTTTTTTGAGGTGGTCTGCGTAGGGCATCTGTTTGAGGTTGGTAATCCTCTTTATGACATATTTCTGCGGCTTTTCCAGCTGTTGTAGATGTTTTGTGAGGTACATACCAAAAGGGGCATTGTACTCTACAATGGGTCTAATGAGTGACGAGTAGAGGGGAACAATGACCTCTTTTTTCCTGGAAGAGAAACCTTTTGTGATGAGGTGTGCCACGTATAAGGATTTCCTGACTACTGTGGTGATGTGATTATCAAAGGAGAGACTACTGTCCACCTGTGTCCCAAGGTCTCTTATCACACTTTCAGTGTTAAGTAGACTACCACCTATGTGGTAGCTCATGGGTACAGAGTTTTTACCAAAGGGGATGACAATGCACTTTTTGGCATTGAGCTTGAGGCCATGGCTTTGACACCAGGCATCTGTCTCAGTGAGGCCAATTTGTAGGATGTCCACATCATTAGGAGTTTTAATTATGGCTCCTAGTTTGCAGACATCTGTGAACTTCATTAGTCAAAGACCTTCTGTGTTAGCCTGCACTTCAGAAAAGTAGATACCAAACAGGAGAGGACCCAGGACTGAACACTGTGGTACTCCACTTGTCACTGGTCTGAAGTCGGATTTGGAGTCTGCTACTTTCACAGTGTGGGTTCTGTCAGTGAGCCAGTTGGCAACCCATCTTGTGACATAGGGATTTATACCTAGTTTAGTGAGATTATCTATAATTCCAGAGTGGGGGATGGTGTCAAAAGCCTTGGCAAGATCTAGATAGGCTGTGTGAACCACCTTACCTTTGTCTACAGCTTTGGTGACAGCTTCAAAGAAGTCAATCAGGTTTAGAAGACATGATCTGACATTTACAAACCTGAAATGGGTGGGGTCCAGAGTTTGGAGATTACCAATGTCTTTGTTTATAAGTTCCATGATGATACATTCCATGGCCTTGCAGACCACGCTCATTAGGCTAATGGGGCGGTAGTTCCCGGGGTCTGTGGTGGCTCTCCCTTTGTGGAGTGGGATAACCATTGCTGTGAACCATTCAGTGGGCACAAAGCCTGAAGTGAGGCTATGATTGAACATGGTGCTTAGGTGGGGTGCCAGTTCATTCTGTAGTTCATGTAGAACGAAGCCTGGAATGTAGTCAGGTCCCATGGATGCTGTGTTCTTGGCTTTGGACAGTGTGGTTTTTACCTGTGCAGCCGATTACAGGAACTTTGCATTCTTGCGGTATATAGATGGGCCCTTTAGGGGGTGAGAGGGGGATAAAGTTAGCACTGAACCTATAGAGATGGGCCCTTTAGGGGGTGAGAGGGGAGTAAAGTTAGCACTGAACCTATCTGCCAGGATGTTCGCAATATCAGTTGGTTCTGTATATTTAGTGCCATTGTGCTGTAACTCAGAGCAGATCTGAGTGTTGCCATTGAAATTCTTGACATAGCTATAGAATGCTTTGTGGTTGTCTTTAAAATCAGTGGCGATTTTGTTTTCATAACTGGCTTTGGAAGATTTTATGAGGGATCTCAGCTTCGTACTGAGGCTGACCAGGGAGTTCTTGCAGTCATGAGATTTTACTCTTTTTTGCAACAGACTCTTTCTTCTGCTGTAGAGTTTGTTTATGGCAGGGGACCTCCAGATTGGCTTCCTTTTTTTTGTAGGATAGCATCTTGGTTCTGTTTGAGATAGCAAGATCCATGCACTCGTGTAAGTGCTTATAAAGTGCATTTGTATAGGTTTCAGCAATCGTACCTCTAGTGTCCATCTGCATGGGAGCCGTAAAGTTTGCCACTTCTGTCTTAAGAAGCATGAAGTTGGCTTTGGAGAAATTTTGTACGGCGGTTTCCCTACTTGGGGGGTGGGGGCGGGATGTGGATGTCTAGGCTGATTAGCTTGTGGTCGGATCTGACCAATGAGGAATTGACTTCTGGTGTGGAACACCGGTCACCCATGTTGGTAATGACCAGGTCTAGGATATTGCTGCCCTTGGAAGAGGTGTGGATAAGTTGATCCAAGGCACTGGAATTTATGAATTCCAGAAAATGTTGAGCAAAAGAGTTGGTACATGAGTAGTTTTCCCAGTTAATGGTGGGGTAGTTGAAATCGCTCATTATTAGGGTGTTGGGTTGTACCCTAATATTTTACAGTGTATCAAGAAATGAGGAGTGGGAATCCTGGGGCATGGTGGGGGATCTGTAGCAAGTTACAATTTGGATGGCGGTCTTGCCCAGCGTTAGTTGCACTTGGATAATCTCAGATGCATTATGCTGAGCAACTAGTCTGGAGGTGTGGATATCCTTAATGAATATGGACACGGCTCCACCTTTAGTGTTTCAGTCCAGGTTAGGTGGCCAAAAGGTGTGGTATGAATTATAGCCTGGTAATGCAGGGGTGCTCTCTGGAGCCTTGAACCAGGTCTCTGTCACTGCACAGATATTGATGTTCTCCATTTTAAGGAGTGCCTCGAGTGAATGCATTTTGAGGTTTAGACTTCTAGTATTGAGTAGCATTACCCTCAGATTTTGCTTGCTTGTACCTGTTACAGTGGTGAATTTGTCATTTGGACCTTGCCTAAAAAAGGCACTATAGGGGTAGCAAGAGCTTTAGCCAGTATCCGGAATTCCAAGGGTGATGGGTGCAGGCCATCTCTGGCAAAGCATCATGGTTTGTTGATCATGTCATCCCAAGCAGACAGATACTGGATCCTTTTAGAATGACTTTAGAAGCTTAGCCAATTGTTGAAGTCAGTCATTTTGTCCTTGTACTGTGGTATCATTCTGGGTGATTGCAGGATGCTATTCAGGGCTAGGGTCATACCTGCCTGGGCTACAGGATCAGAGAGCTCCTACATGTCTCTTTTCTTTTCATGTATTCCAGGGAGGTACGTCTCAGGTCATTCACACTAACATGGACAATGACACAGTCATATTTGTACTTGTTGTGGAGTGACCCGAGTGCGTGCATTATGTGGTGGATCCTGGCATCCGACAGGCAGCTAACAGTAACTTTCTCCTTCTTTAGCCTGATGAGTGGAACATCAGCATGCTTGACTACAGAGTCACCTATGACTAGAGTGTTGGGTACGTTGTTATGCCTTACGGGCTGTGGTTGAGTGTCACACTGAGTTCATGGGCAATGTGTCATTTGGGTTTTGTTGGGGCTTGGAGGTTGCATGAATTTCTGCGTTGGAGGTCTCTGTTGCTTGAGCAAATTTTTATTGAGAGCCTCCGTGAATGTAGGTGTGTGTTTTGTGTTGCTATGTGTGTGTTTTGGTGGTGTAGGTTTTGAGGGACTATGTGATGAGTGTAATGTGGTGCAAGTGTTTACCTTCTCCTCTTGACTGTCTGGTCCAGTCTTGGGTGAAGAGAGCTTTGCTTCCAGTTTGGCTATATAAGTGCATCTCTCATAGGTTATAGTGTTTGGTGGTAGGAGGAGAGGGTTGTCTGTGTACATGAGACAATTGTTGCATCTCCCCAAAATGCCCAGATTCATCAGGTAGACAGGAGAAAACACCGGGAGCTGACCCTTAGACATGCCTGTATAGGTGCTTATTTATTAAGTACTAAAAACTGTTTTCCTCTAGACAAGTGAGGAAAGTTGAGCGCTGTAGTAATTTGTAGCTTATTTAGTGCTTACAACAAGTTTGGAACAAGTGCTGTGCTCAAATAAACAGATTTGAGTGCTAAAACTAAAAAAAATGGCTAGTTCTAAGGGAAAATTTGAAGACATTATGGCACCAGGAATAGTTTAACTCTAGCTAAGCGCCAATGCATAAAGTGTATTTTTTTTTAATATAACAGTAACAAATGAGCAAACTGATTTAAACGAATTAACCAATAAAAAGCTAAAAACTGAGCCCCGTTCCAGCAGTCTTCGATCAGACAAATTCTAACTGCACACTCCTGCCACTAGGGTGCAGAGGAACCTTCTCCAAAAAAAGATGTCTGGATTAGTGTTCAAGTTATACAAACAAAGCTAGATTCAGCATGCCTGAATCTAGTCTATGCTACAGCAAACAAGGCACACCAGTTTCAGAAAGAAACAGTTCAAATAAACAGGCACAATAATCCTTTATCCAGAAATTCCCAGCTCAGAAGGGCAGAATCTAACCTCTCCTCCCACAAGAAAGTAGACCACAAACTTTCTTAATGTAAAATAACTGGCCTGAAGCCCAAGTGCTTAAACCAGAACTAATACACTTTTATAATAACAGACATTGAGCCTTCAATCAGCAATTCCCAATTTAGAAGGATGCTACCTGTCCTAGCACAACAGTGCAGACCACAAACCTTCTTAATGTAAAACAACTTGTCTGAAGCCCAACTGCTTAAACCAAAAGGCTTAGAATAACAGTTACAATTTTAATCAGGCTGCTACTAAGCAGTAATTAATGCAGCAGAATAAATACAACTGAGTACTTTTAAGAAGAGGCAAAAGCAAAATAAAGTGCAATTTTTTTTTAGTAAAGTGCAAGAAGACAGGAAGGAGGAGCAGAAGAAAAATTCAAGGTTAAGAACCTAAGTGGGTTGGCCTTCTCATATGTTCTCTCTGTATTAAGTATAGTGAACACCAGACTGGGAGGGGTGTCCCAGATCAAATTTACAGTAGTGGCGGGCAACTGCAAAGCCACCAACTATAACAACACTACAATAATAGGTTGGAGGGGAGGGGAAAAAAACAGTTTCAGGACAGATGAGAAACATAAAACAATACCAGAAAATATATAAAATAATTCAGTCGGGCGAACAATAATTCAGTCAGGCAAAATTAAGACAATGCAGAACTCTGAAAGGTTAAAATGCCAAGAAATATACTTATCAATCAGCGATATATTTCCAGATTGTTTAAGAATCACACCAACTAGAACACCAGGAGTTTCCAACAGTATATGCAAGAACTTACAAACAGAAGCTATTTTGAATCAGCAAGCCTTGAAGCAATCAGATTACACAAAAGCTGTTAGACCAGTTTTATAAACTCCACCTCAGAAATAGGGGGTAAGCAGTTTCAGGACAGATGAGAAACATAAAACAATGCCAGAAAATATATGAAATAATTCAGTCAGGCAAACAATGATTCAGTCAGGCAAAATTAAGACAATGCAGAACTCTGAAAGGTTAAAATGCCAAGAAATATACTTATCAATCAGATATCCACCATGCACACACAAATACAGCCTTGTTTTTAACGCATTTTACATACTTGCATGAGGTTTGTTCTCTCAGTGTGTAATGTTAAAAATATGCAGGTAAATAAGGAACAGATTTAGAAATTTATGGTGTAGATGGTGAAAGAGCCTCATTAAAAACGAAATGAAGCCAGAAAAACAATTTTATTTAAAGATGGTAGCAGCAGTAGATGGAGATGATATATATTTTTATTTTAAGTAGGGTACAGTTTAGAAGTAAGGTACAGTTACGCAAGAATGTTAATTTTAATTGGGAAAAAGCAGAACTAGTAATGTCAATATTAAAAATAAATGTCAGCCTACTTCTGGAGAAAATTGTGATATGAAGTAAGATGTTTAATATCATTGTTAAAGTTAACTATTTAATTGGGGACATGGCAAAATTAACAAGCATTCCACATCATGTCAGGGTTGTAAGGCATCTATTATAAACGCATTGTCTATTGTCAGCAACTCAAAACTGAAGGACGAAAAAGGGGGATGTTCATCTCTCGACTATCTACTGACCTGCTTCTCTGATTTTATTTAAAAAATGTAAAGGTCTGTATGTGAAAAACAGCTGACATATTGTTCACTTGTTCAAAATATGAATTTTGCCACCTTATAAAGAATTAAACAGCCAAAATCAAGTGTAAAATATGCCAATAAGTGTTTTTTGTAATCTAGATTTGAAACTACATTATTGTGCAAAAGACTGAGAACTGTAACACCAACAAAAGTATATTAAATTGAAATTTAATAACTAAGCTCAGTATGACTGAAAGTACCACTAAAATAGTGCTTTGCTTTGTTTTCCCTGCTTATCGTGGATTTTGTAATTACTCTCAGTAGTGCAATATATCGGAATATTCTACAATTCCGGTTGGAGACATTCATTACAAGAAGCGTTACATCATTTTAATCAGGTGAGACATATTCATGTACAAATTCCTGTTTTTGGGGTGCCCTGAAGTTTTGGTCTTAGTTAAGAGACTTGCTCAATCTTAGCTCATGTGAGTGGATGTAGAGAATTGAGTCAGTGTTTGCTTACAATAATTCCTATGGGGAAATCTGTTAGCAGCTCGTAGACTTGGTCTTTCAATAAGTACAGACACATATATGTTTATACATGATATATGCATGGATGTATATTCATTTTGCTTTTTTTTTAATTTATCACACTGTTGTCGAGTCAGACTTTTACAGTCTGGAATATGTTACACAGTACCAGCGAGGATTGTTTTGGACAACTTTTATTTTAAGTCATCAGCTAGATGCACTACTGTTTGCCATCTAAGCTGGCATATTCCAGGATGACATTTTTTTTCTTCAGTCCTTTTCATTACACCCCTTTTCCCAATTTTGTTTTTGTATCAAAAGTTTTTTTTTTTTTTCATTTATATTTACAAGTTAATATTACAATCAAAGCTACAGATTTTCCTTCGGGGGGGGGGGGGATTAATGCCATCATTATTTGTATTTATGAATGCAACCGGTAGATAGACAGTCAGACAGACAGACAGATAGATGCCTGATATTTAGATAGATAGATAGACCCACAGCATTTTTGATATTTCTTGTGTGGCTATTAGTTTTGTTACATATTTTCTGTCATAATCTGTTTGCATGAATTCCATATCTCAACCTCTTAGCACTAGAAATCTGGATAAAGCCTTAAATAATGGGGGACAAAATCCCAAAACTAGGGGCAGATTTTAAATATTGCTCTTATAAGCAAGTTCCACGGGGTAAAATACATTTGATGCTAGTGCGAGTTTGCAGTGAAACCAGGCATGGCGTTTAAGTGTGTGTCTGTGTGTGTGCTGGCAGAGTTTGAGTTGGAAGTCACACTACCTCTCTATGAGGTGAACTTGCACTACGTGCCCGGTGCTGTGGGCTAAGTCTGAGTTCTGTTTCACTCCAAATTCACACTACCGTGCCTTAAGAAGTTTCACTTCCTAAGGAGGAAAATCAGATCCTGTGCACCTGCTCCTCTTGAGTTGTGGGGCAAAAATAAATAAATAAATAAATAAAGGCGTCTTTTAAAAATCTTGCAGCAAACCGCTTGCTACAGCACAGACCACATGTAAACCACTGAAAGAAGCACTTCAGTACTGACAGTAGAAGCAGTATTGGAATTCTTTGTTTCTGTCAGATATGGAAATGATTAACAGTACTGTAACTGGCCCCTCTGACACTTTGTGCTCATGAAGACTTTCCCTTTCATCCCACCCTAGCTATGCTTATGCATTGTGGTGTGGCATTTTTTACGAATTATATATAATTGGTATGTATGTATTTTTAACTAATAAAATGCACTCCTCCCATTTTTAGTTCTTATACTGTTTGCTTTTCTCCCCACAGGTATTTCACTTCTTTGATAAGCTACATGGGTCTGACCTCACACTGTAAACAAACATCAGCTGTGCAGAGGATTCTATCCAAACATGTCCCACATGCACCTTAGCAAAAGAAGAGCAAGCAAAGAGAAATACACTTGAGGTTTATCTCCCAGTTATCCTACCAATTGTGCTTAGTGTCTTACATTTCTACTTTTCTATTTTATAACTATGTTAAGGCAGGGGGAATCCCCATAACTGTTCTTTATTTCCTTTCAAAACACTTCCATCTCCATAGATAGATTTCATTTATGGTTATCCTACCCCATTAAAGTGGTGGAACAACATACTCTGCTTTACTGCGTACAGCTATTAGCAGTATCCCCTTTCTCTCATTTCTCAACAACTTATGCATTTGTACCTACCCTTTCTGAGCTCACTGCTAGGCATACGCCTTTGTAAGTGGGAGTTGTGTACCACTTCACTCATGTCCCACGCCCCGTTTTCCAGCCACTCCCCAGGCCACCAATTATATTTGCTCTTATCTCAAGCTATTGTCACACTCTCAAGACACACCTCTTAAAAAGACACCACTAGAAAACTATATAACCTTCCTGAATCTCACTGCCTTCATGGTCAGTTCTACAGTATTACCGGAGGCCTTAACTCCCACTTCCTGCGCAAACACAACAAACATCAGTAAAACATTCCTCCTCCCTACAGCTTGCCCTCTTCACCTCCCTCACCACCTACAACCAATACCAAACATCTTTATATAAAACACTTTCCCAACCAAATGTCACATCAACATGCATTATCCCTACCTCCATAATGTCCACACCAACAAACCACCTTCACCACCTCCCAGTAGTCAGACTAAACACACTCCCTAGCTCACCACTGTTAGGATCACTGTTCTATATAATTACTAAGACTCAGAAACATTTTTCTCTCTGCCTAAAAAAAAAAAAACAAATACTTCCTTCATACTATTCTCCATAATTTTATACTCCTTCTAAAGAGAATAATTGAACCACTCATGCCCAACAGATCCCTTTCCTCCACATCAGAACTGCTCTATTCCTGCACTGGCCTGTGCCCTCCTCGATGTACATAGCATCAGAAATAAATTAGACCACATAAGTGCTTTTATTTCCCAGCACAACCCAGACATTCTAGCAGGAGCAGAATTCTGGGTCAAACAATACTCACCAAACTTTGAACACTTTCTAACCTCCTACAAATATGTCAATGGTGCCATATCAGGTAAACCTTCTGGTGGAAACTGTCTAATTATGTACAAAAATAACCTAAACCCAAAAGTCATTGACCAAGGAAACTCCTCCTTAGACGATGGACCTAACTGGATTCTCCTAAAATTTCCAACTCAAAAAAGGCAAACCACTACTGATTGCTATAGCCTACCTACCATCCCTTTCTACCCTAAATAAATTCAAATCACTCACCACTAGCATCCTTAATAACTGTCCCAAAAATAATAACAATCATTCTAGATTATTTCAACCTTAATTATCTTGGCCTTCTTTTATCCAACATGGGTACTTTCCTAGCAGACCTAGGTCTCTTTCAACTCATGAAAGAATCAACAAGACCTAACCTCAGGTCTCCCAAACACTACACACTCAACTTTGTTATTACAAGCATACAAAACTTCAATTCCAACATAAACATTCTGCCACTATCAGTAAGCAACTACTGCCCAATCACCTTTACACTTCTCAACCATCCTATAAAACTGCCACAGATGGTTAAAAGCCTTCCGAAACCAGAGTAACACTTATATTGACAAACACATAAACTTTCTCATAGCCCACAGCTTGAACCATATACTCTCCTTAGATGACCCTAATATAGCAGCAGTAAGCCCTCCAAACTTTCATCTCTGGCTACTAGACAAATTCTTCCCACTTATCCAAAAATTGAATGGCTATCCACTGAATGGAGCATGGCAAAAATGGAAGCAAACCCCTACAAGTGGTGACCATGCCTCTTTTACAGTTTATAGCCAAGAAGTCTATAAGGAGTCTATTGGCTCACAGATAGAATACACAGTGGGAAAGTAGCGGACTCCAAGTCAGACTGCCGACCAGTCACGAGTGGAGTCCCACAGGGATCTGTCCTGGGTCCTCTCCTGTTCAGCACCTACTTCTCAGAAGTCCAGGCCAACACAAAGGAACTCTGGCTGACCAAGTTTACAGACAACTGCAAGCTGGGAACTATTATTAACTCCCCACGTGATGCAGACGTCCTACAGAAAGGTCTCATTGAGACAAATGATTGGTGTCGAAACCATGGCCTTAAGCTTAACACCAAAAAATGCGTCGTCATCCCTTTTGGTAAAAACTCAGTTAATACTAATTAACACATCAATGGGAGCCCACTGAACACTGAAGGTGTTATAAGAGATCTGGGGACGCACGTTGACAGTAACCTCTCCTTCAACCACCATATTGCCACTGTGGTCAGAAAGTCCTTTTATGTGGCACATCTCATTACCAAGGGTTTTGCATCCAGAAAGAAAGAGGTCATCATCTCTCTCTCTCCTCTTCGCTCATTAGACCAATCATCGAGTATAATGCCCCATTTGGCATGTACCTTACTAGACACCTGCAACAGATGGAGAGGCCACAGAAGTACCTCACGAAGAAGATCATAGGCATTAAACAGATGTCCTACATGGACAGACTCAAAAGACTCCAGCTATTTTCTGTCTCATATAGCCTACTTAGAGATGATCTCTGCTTGATTTACAAAGCCATGTCTGACCTAGCTCTGTTAGAAATGCTACATCTAAAGAAATACCAATCCCTCCACACCACACACTTCAGAGACCTCAATCTCATTACCACAATCAACAGAAAGAACAGTTTTGTACCTACCATAAATGTAGATGTTCGAGTGCTAATACAGCTGCAGTCATTACAGATGGGTTCTCCTGCCGTCAGGCGGGTCCTCGGTCGGCCGAATTCCAAAGTCTAGGTCCGGCGTCGGTTGTTGTCGCTTCTTCCCTGACATCAGTGCGACAGGGGTATAAAAGAACCAGCCAACGCCATTTCCTTCAGTCTTTCTTGCCCCAGATGTCAGGTGCCCCCAGAAGGAAGGCAATATATAATTTTATATATATAATAATGCAATGCAATATAATCAAAAAACAGTAGCTGCAAGCAAATACACCATAAAGGCATAACCCAATCAGGTTGTATGAGGAGGTGTTAGCCACTAGGCCTGTCCCAAGAGGGGAAGGAGGGGGGGAAACCTGGACTGCAGCTGTATTAGCACTCGAACATCTACATTTATGGTAGGTACAAAACTGTACTATGTTCATCGTGCATACAGCTGCAGTCATTACAGATGGGTAGAATCCCAAAGCTACGCAAGGGGTGGTAGGCACTAGGTGGAAATGGGAGGAGCCAGAATGCCCTGCAAAACTGCAGTGGCAAAGCCTGCTCTAGTTTTGGAGTATAAAGGTAGGTGGTAGTGTTTAGTGAAGGTATGCACAGAACTCCAAGTGGCTGCTTCCAAAATATCTTTGGTAGGAACTCCTCTGAGGAAGGCTGCAGAGGTAGCTGTGGCCCTTGTGGAGTGGGATCTGATGCCTGCAGGTACAGATTTACCATGAAAAGAGTAACAAAAACGTATGCAGTGGCCTATCCATTTTGAAATTGTCTGTTTGGAAATTGGCTTCCCTTGAGCTCCTACAGCATAGGACACAAAGAGTTGTTCTGATTTTCTGAAAGGCTTTGTTCTGTCCAAATAGTAACGCAGCTGTCTATGGATGTCCAAGGAATGTAGCAGCCTTTCCCCTTTGTTTTGAAGGTTAGGGTAAAAGGTAGGTAAGTGTATGGCCTGATTTAAAGCTACCCTTGATACCACCTTAGGCATAAATGACGGGTTGGTTTGTAGGGAAACCCTGTCCTGATGGAAGATGATAAAGGGCTGCACAGCCATGAGGGCTTGTAATTCAGAGACCCTACGAGCTGAGATAATAGCCAGAAGGAAAGCTGTTTTCCAGGACAAATATTGCAAATCTGTTGAGGCAGCTGGCTCAAAAGGAGGCAAGGTTAACTTTTCTAGAATGAAATTAAGATCCCAAGCAGGGATTGGTTGTTTCCTTGGAGGTCTTATATTCTTAGCCCCTCTGAGGAACTGTCTTAAGAGTGGGTGAGAGAATAAAGGTGGATCAGTGTTGTATTCTGCAGAAATGGCTGAGGCATGGATTTTGATGGAGGAGAATGAAAGTCCACTGCGTAGCAGCTCAGCTAGACACTGTAATATTTGAGGCAAATTCAGTTTTCCAGGATCCTGGCCCTTTTTCTCATTCCAAGTGCAAAACCACTTCCATTTTGCGGAGTAAGCTTTTCTAGTAGACGGCCTTCTGGCCTCCAAAATGACATCCTGCACCTCCTTGGAGAGTAGGGTCTGTTGTGATGTTAAGGAATCTTCCATGCGGCCAGATTGAGTGTTTTCAGCTGACTGTGAAGAGTTCTGTAGCTGTGCTGAGTCAGAAGAAGAGGCATTAGAGGTAGGGTCCATGGAGGAGAATGCGTCAGGCTCTTCAGGAGTGGGTACCAATGTTGTCTTGGCCAGTCTGGAGCAATCAGTATCATCTCTGGTCTGTCTGCTCTTGCTCTCAAAAGCACCTTGGGCAGTAGAGGAAGAGGTGGGAAGGCGTAAACTGTCAGTGCTGTCCAACTGAAAGAAAGGGCGTCCACTCTCCAAGCCTTTGGATGAAATGTCCTTGAGCAGAATTTTGTTAATTGATGATTTTTGTGGGAGGCAAAGAGATCTATGTCTGGCCTTCCCCATGCTTGGATTATCTCTGTAAAAACTTGAGGATGCAACTTCCATTCGTGTGGATCTGTCATGTTTCTGCTTAGATTGTCTGCCAGCGTGTTTTCCATGCCTGGCAAGTACTGTGCTTGAAGCTTGATTTGCAACTCCAGAGCCATGTTCCAAAGTGACATGGCCAGCCTGCAAAGGGGGTATGAATGTGTTCCTCCTTGTTTGTTTATGTACCACATTACTGTGGTGTTGTCTGTTCTTATCAATAGTTGACCTGGATGCAGAAGGTCTTTGAAAGCTATAATAGCATTTATTACTGCTAGCATCTCCTTTTGATTGATGTGAAGGTGCTTTTCCTTTTGGGACCATTTGCCCTGAATGCACCGGTCTGTCATGTGCGCCCCCCCAGGCGTAGTCTGAGGCATCTGTTGTGATGACTTGATTTGCTTGAGGCTTGCAGAATGGTAGACCTATGTTTTTTTGGCATGCTTGAGCCCACCATAGAAATTCCTTTTGCAAACATGGAATTAGTGGTATTATTGTTTACAAACTGTGGCTGTGTTGAGACCATAGGTTTTTAGGTACCATTGAAGTTTCCTCATATGCAACTTTGCACATGGGATCAGTAGAATGCAAGATGCCATGAATCCCAGAGCCTGCAGGATTTTCCTTGCAGTTAGCTTGGTGCAATTTGCTAGTGTCTTGAAGTATTGAGTTAGTTGCCCCTGTTTTTCTGGTGTAGGATAGGCCATCTGGGTGTTTGTGTCCAAGTTGGCACCCAGGAAAATTATTTTCTGAGATGGCGTTAGCCTGGATTTCTCTTTGTTGACGGTGCATCCCAGAGAATTCAATAACCGTGTTACATAAGCCAGATGTTCCAGAAGTATGTGTTTGCTGTCCGCTTGGATCAGGCAGTCGTCCAAATAAGGGTATATTTGTATCCCTTGAAGTCTGCAGTAGGCAATTACTGATGCCAGGCATTTCGTAAATACTCTGGGTGCAGTAGATAAGCCAAAGGGCAATGCAGAGAATTGATAGTGGATTGAACCTGCAAGAAATCTGAGGTATCTTCTGCAGCTTTGTCTGACTGGGACATGCAGGTATGCCTCCTTGAGGTCAAATGTTACCAGCCAAGACTCCTTGCCCAGCATGGGAAGAAGCTGCTGTAAAGTGAGCATCTTGAATTTTGGTACGAGTAGAAATGTGTTTAGGATGGATAAGTCCAAAATGGGTCTCCAATCTGTTCCCTTCCTTGGCACCAGGAATAGTCTGGAATAAAAATCTCGACCTTGTTCGTGAGTAGGTACCTCTTGAATAGCTTTCATGCCCATGAGCTTTGAAATTTGTATTTGAGCCTCTGCTCTTTGATTGTGTGGCAGGTTCGGCATGCCTCTCATTTTTGGAAGGGTGTGAAAATGAAATCTGTAGCCTCTGTTTATAATGTCCAGGATCCATTTTTCTTTTGTGACAATATGCCAATTTTTTGAAAATAATGCCAGCTTTCCTCCTAAGGGTGCTGCCATTTGAGCCGTGCTTGGCATGCAAAGGGGAAAGTCATTGGGTTTGTTTCCTGTATTGCTGTGAACTATCTTCGCCACCTCTTGGTGTTGGAGTTTGCCACTGTCTGCCTCTATACGATCCTTGAGATTGTCCTCTGCCCCTTGGGCGCCTGTACCTACCTCTTTGGGGTCTGTCCGTGGCTGGAAAGGACCAATTTTTGGAAGGCCAATTTCTACTAAAACGTGGTGGTTGTACCTGTAGAAAATCTTTAACAGTTTGCATAGATTTAGCTTTTTCTTCCATTTTCCTTAATACCTCCTCAGCATTAGCACCAAATAATACATCCTTTTGTAGAGGAGCATCTAGTAATTTAGCTTTGACATGATCAGGCAAGGTTTGTTCCCTAAGCCAGGCATGTCTACGTATGACTGATTCTGTAACAGCAGCTTTACTTGAGGCCTCTAGAGCATCATAACCACATTGTAAGGTGTGCTTACCCACTTGTTCTGCATAATGCATCATATCCTGCAACTCCTTCAAATCTGGTTGTTCAGGTTGTGACATTTTACTTTTCAATTGTGATAATAGAAACTGTTGATATTTAAGCATATGGACCTGACAGTTTAAGGCCCTCATGGCTAGGGTAGCCAAGGTATATACCTTTCTTCCCCACCTTTCTAAGGATCTAGAATCTCTCTCGGAAGGCAATGGATTCTTAGCAGTAGAGGCCTTCATTCCCTTGGGGCCCTGAGAAATGGTTTCTGGGTCAGCAGTATGGCTTTTGTAAAGAAATTGGTGTGAGTTAGGAACTCTGTAGTACCTATCAGGCTTGACTGGGGCTGGAGGCAGGGAATCCGGATTAAGGCAGGCCTCCGACTAAACATCATCAAGTTTGTCCAAGACAGGAGGAATTGCCAGAGGTCTGTGCTGAGGTAGCAAAAGGAATTCCCTAAGTCTTTTCTTGGAATCTGAATAATCTTGGCCTTCCCAGTGGAAGTGTTCCCTCAAGGTATGCAAGGTTTCCCCGAATGAGTAATCCTCTGGGGGGATACAGAAGGAATGGACTCCTCTGCATCGGAATCTTCAAAAGGGGAGTAAGAATGTTCCTCCTCATCAGAATGCTCTGAAATAATGGAGCCCTGATCAGAAGAGGGTGATTCTTCCTCCACTCTGGGTCTCTTGTCCAGTGGGGGTTGGGAACCCCTGATAAGAGTAATTAAATCCTCAGCCATTTTAAGCATCTGCTTTTTAGGCATGGGGCCTGGAGATGGGCCCTGTGCAACAGGTCTCTTGGAGTGCATGGCTGATTTAGACTTAGTAAAGGCCTTGATGGAAAAGGAAGAGGAAGGTCTGAAGACACCATGGGTGGAGGTAGACCTGTCCACATTATGAGGCTCAACACTAACAGTGGCTTCGGCAGCTGTAGTCAGGGTGTGGGCCAAGGAACCTGCGGCCTCGGGTACAGAGGACACCGCCAGAGAAGCGTCGCTGAGAACCGGACCACATGTAGTCGGTTTTGGCGTGGTGTCGGTGGGGGCCGCAGACCTCGCTTGTCGTCCTTGTCCTTGCGTTTTTGGACAAAACAGGAGTCGGAGTCTCCGACGACATTATATAGTTAAACGCTTTTCCAAAATAGTGCTGGGCGAACTCCGCCCAATGCTTAATAGTGCGTTTATTGAAAGTAACACAAAAGCGACAGCCCGAGAAGTCGTGGTCTGGGCCTAAACAAGGTATACAGGAATAGAAGTCCTTATGCGGTATTTGCTTCCCACAAGAAATACAATTGTTAACTTTGTCTGACATCGGTCTGAGGCAAGAAAAGTTTCCCCAATGGGGTACTTAGCTTTAAAGAAGACTTTGGTTTCCAAATTTTCGTAATTTCAGGAGCTGGCCGACCGGCACTTGCGAACTGCTTCTGCTTCTGGCACCGCGCGCAAAAAAGACTGAAGAAAATGGCGTCGGCTGGTTCTTTTATACCCCTGTCGCACTGACATCAGGGAAGAAGTGACAACAACCGACGCCGGACCTAGACTTTGGAATTCGCCCGACCGAGGACCTGCCTGATGGCAGGAGAACCCATCTGTAATGACTGCAGCTGTATGCATGATGAACATCATGCTGGAGGGACAGGTTCCTCACTCACAGACTGCCCATGATCTGGAATAGACTTCCCATACATGTCTAGCAGAGCACCTCACTGACCTTCTTCAAGAGAAATCTTGATGAGTGAATGGGTAATAGAAAGTTCACCCCGGGATCACTCCAGTGGCTCTACTTGATAGAGGCACTGGGAACTAACGTTGGGTGGCATGATGCCAGGGCACTTCTATGGGCTAGGCTTGTAAATTATCCAGGGCAATTAGCCTAGTACACACATCTATGAACCTATGAAGAAGATACAAAGGAAATCTCCAAACAATGAAACAAACTGCCCTCTTACATTCCCCCCTTTTGGAAAAGAGGTTAATCTTCTTACAGGAAAAAAAATCTCCTCATGATACCCTGCTTATAAACAGCAATTCAGTGTGGTGCAACAAAACCTTCTCCAGAAGATCTCCTTTTAGAATTTAACAATCCCCCATCAGTAAACTTCACATCTCCCACAGATCATACGTTGTCCACCCTGCCCCCATTCATCTCTCTTCCACTTCAAATGCATATGTTCCAAACAGGTCTCTATATTCCTTGTAAATATTTACACTGACACTCCACCTAGATCTGTCAACATAAACCTCTGTTTCATACAATATATCACTGTGGAGAGCATCTGTATCTTCCTCTCACCCACATATATAAGCTATGTCTCACACAAAACATAATGCCACAGATTTGGAAAACTGTTGTAATTAAACTCCCTCCAAATCAACACAACCCATTTATAGCCAATATCCATCCTCCCTATTCTAGGCAAACTTCTAGAAAAGATAATCTACACCCAACTTTTTTTCTATATCCAATAGTACCACCTGCTGGCCTCCAAACAGCATCAATTCTGGCCCGAATTAATGACTATGACAACACTTTGGTCCATAACTGATTACATCCTGCAAAACTCTGATAATGACTGTCTTACAGATGCTTGTTTATAGACCCAACAATGGCCTTTGACCTCACTGACCACTGTCTATTCCAAAACAAACTAATTAAAATTGGTATAATTCCAGATGCTGCTCCCTGCTATAAAAAGAATTCCTCACCGAGAGAAACTTCAGAGTAAAATAGGATCCACCCAATCAAAATCTGCAGCTGTAACCAAAGGTTTCCCACAAGGATCCATTCTTGCCCACTCCTCTTCTCCATATTCATTAACAAATTACCTTGTGACCTCCCCCATCTCATACATATAGGATCATAGTATCTATCCTGATGACATAGTCATTTACCAATCAGGTCATTCTCACACCACTGTTCAATGCCAACTCCATTTGGACTTACATGAGCTCATAAACTACTTCTCAACTCCACAAAGTCCAAAACAAGGCTATTTGGAAATCCACAGAAAATCACAAAGTACCTCACTCTTTAACTATTGTTGACTTATACAACCAGTCCATAGAAGCAACCTCCACCTTCAAATACCTAGGATCATGGCTTGATCAGTTACTAAACTTCTATTTCAATGTAGACAAAGTGAGATTCAAAATAAACTCCCTCCTCTTCTGAGCAAAAAAGATCCCCCTTTGCTTTCCCAACCAGCCAGAACAGCCATTGGCAAAAGAGTTATCCTTTCTTAACCTGAATATGGGTTCCTAATTTTTGCTTCCAAGAAAATCATTGCCACTCTCCAGACTATCTTTAACAGCATATGCTGATTCATTACAGACTTCTCTCCCTGTGACCATCAGTCTGTCACCCTAAAAAGCAAAATGGCAACCCATAAAACAAAGATCAAACCTACTTTTAGGATGCCTGCTCCACAAACTACTCCATCTTCACACATTTACTGCCCTTGCAGCTAGACTTTATGAAAAAAACCTCATCATACAACCTGAGAAACTACTCACAAGCCATACCAACTCTCATTACCCCTAGAACCAAACTCGAAAGCATTGTGCATGCTTCCTTCTCTCAGGCACCTACTCTTTGGCAAGCTCTCCCCATTGACATAAAGGAAATCAACACTTATTCCAAATTCAAAATGCAACTGAAAAAGCACTTCTTCATCCAATCCAAATGCTCTTGCTTCAACACAGGACATATCACCTAACCTATCTCCTTTCCTAGTTTCTTCTGTCAAGATTGACTGAAGATTGACCTCCTGTAGAAACAAATGTGTATACTGTACATTACATTCTGTTCGATTGTACTCTGCACTGTGCTCATTCACCACAATGTATATATACAGTTTTCTTCTATGTAATTCGTCTGAACTACTCTGTTATTGCTTACATTTCTGTATTTTTGTTTGTGAAATGTTTTGTATTTCATCCCGGCTGACCATGAAGTTGGTTAATACTGATCAGTGCAGTACCCTGGTAAACAAATAAAAATAAATAAACGTTGACAGCAATCTCTTGTGTCTGCTTCTATTCTGGCATGAGTGACAGTAATCAGACATAATGGTAACCATATATATGGCTTCATTGTCAATCACCAACTCTCAGTCATCAAAGGATGGGCCACCCATGCGCTAAATATGGTGTGGGATATTTAAAGGTCCATCACTTTTCATGTTCTTTTTCATCACAGGAGGAGTAAAAGTGTCTAGCAGTTTACAAATAGTCCCCAAACACAACTCCAAAAGTAGTGGAAGATTAAGGAACCCAGGATGTACTGACACGGTTCCTTTTAATTAGTAAGCACTTTCACCATGATGTCAAATTGTAATGAGAATTCATTAGCTTGCAGTGACAGCTGACTCATTTTATGGTACACAACAGTGTCTATGGATGAGTTATCAAATTATTCTTATTCCTGACAGTTATTGTATAATAAAATGTATTCTTTAAATCATAATATTCTAATAGCAAAACAAAATTTGCCTTTTAAGATATATCAACAGAGGAATTCCCACACCGCATCCTATAAGCATCATAGCCAGATCATAGTCAAAAGGGCCGTAGGAAGTGTAATGCACCCCTCCCCCACAGCAGCCATTGCAGTATCCCATTATGTGGCTATTTCTCTCCATTTACATAAACACTGTTCAAACCTGTCAGTTTGGGTGCTAGGATTTAATTTAAAAATGTTATTTCATATTTTATAGCACAACACTGATAGCCTTTTCCTAAACAAAACAATACTGTCTCACAATGAAAACAGACTTAGCATGAAGAGTAAACTTCCCTACCTTTGCAACTCACATTCATTGAAACAGCATTGAAACCCACATTCAAAGAAAATGCATCTGGTGAGTGATGGATTAAGTTCACCTTTGGGCTGTTTCAAGCCATAGGTCCCTTGCACACACTTTCAGGACCATGCATATTCTCTTTGATTTACCTTCCTTATTGTATTAAATTACATAACTTGTATAATACAGCAGAACTTGTTACAGTGTGCATTAAAATTGTAGTTTTGAACATTTTTCCAGTAAGAAATGAAACAAAACATATGAACCAATAATGGCAAATCTTCCCATTTCAGAATATTTTAAACATAAATGGCAACTCAGGTCCCTCTCACTGCAATCCACCAGTAATATGCACAATCTCTGCAGAAGTAAAAGTCATCTGAATAATTCCACATTAAAGAGATCTGTAACTAATGAAGAGGTTGCTGCTGGCAAACACCTTTATATTTCAGTGTTTCATGTACAAATGCAGTGCCTTTGAAGAATAAATTGTCTGTATTTCATTAAATAAAGCTGGTAATATTGCAATAGCGAATGGCTGGTAATCCAACAACAGGTTCATATATACTAGGCATCTAATGCAGGAGGACATACTAAGGAGTACAGCACCCCTACCCCCCCTTAAAGGGCACCATAGTATCAGAAATCCATCTACATGGTATGGGAGTAGAACTCACAGCCTTCTGCACCAAAGATGCATAAACTACCTGTTCTGTTACTACCACTGCTTTCAATTTTTCGAGCACAAATATTGATGGTAAGAGTTCTATCAGTGACCAGTTAGCAACTTACCTGACAATATATGGGTTGATACCCAGCTGGGTGAGTTTATCAATGATATCTGAGTGGAGTATTGTGGCAAAAGGCCTTGGCAGAAGTGTATGCATGTTTGTGCAGTATTACAGTAAAGTTATTTTACTAGATACAGCCATTTCAGACCATATATTGCAAAGTAAAGCATTTTGGAGAGTTTATTGTGCATTTGAATGTTTTTACAAGCACACACAGCAAGCTTGTTTGTACATAACTGCAATATTACAAGCACCCATAGCAAGCTTGTTTGTACATAATTACAAGGGCCATATTTTTCAGTGTGTTTGTGAATACTTTGTTGACATGGCAGACAGACTTCAAAATTCCTGTGCACTTGTGTTTGACAATAATATTGCAGAGAACTGGGGAGTGTTTGAGCAAGAGCACAACATTTTCATACAGTCTGCATTTTCTGATAAAGATGACAGTACAAAGGCATTTATTCTGCTTAATTTAGCTGGGTCAGAAGCCACTGAAAGGGAGCGTTCATTTGTGTATGCACCTGTTATCTTCACAGGAGAGGTGGAAAACCATCATATATTTGTACCAGCTGAGTTAAGGGAGGACCTTGAGTGCTTAAAATGTAAATTTAGTGAAATGTGTAACCCCCAGACAAACATTACCATGGAAAGGCACTTATTTTACACAAGGCATCAAAAGCCAGGTGAAATGTTTGCAGCATATATAACAGAATTGAGAAATAAGGCTAAAACATGCAGATTTTGTGATTTAAGGATTGAGTTGATAAAAGACAGACTTGTGTGTGGTATTAAAGATGATGTTTTGAGAAAGATATTGCTTTGTGACAGTGATGTAACTTTGAATAAGGTCATTGAGATTTGTCAGATATACGAGCTCACAGAAAAGCACACAAATATGCTTACAAATGAGAAATGCATGCTTCTAGTAACTTCTAGAGCTCATGTTGATAGTATGCAGCACATGGTTAAAAGAAACAGGCCCAAGCACATGTCAGTAACTGTAGCCCCTGCAGCACCCACTGGTAAACCCCAGAGCTTTCTAGCAAGTTCCAGAGTTCGGACAGTCTCAGTGAAGAATAAAACTGAGTCAGCAAACTCAAAGCATGGACCCCAACCTAGTTTCATTGCCAACTATTGTAGTTGTGGTGGAAGTCATGAATCTAAAAGGGAAAAATGTTTAGCTTTTGGTTAACAATGCAACAAATGCTATAAGTGGAATCATTTCAAAAGGTTTTGTAAATCAAAGGACACACATTCTTTTATTAAAAGGGAACATTCAAAGAAACAAGTTAATCACTTAGAAAGATGCAACCCTACTTTTTAAGTTGATGGTGAGTCAGTGCTTCATGAAACAGTCAATGCAGTAGATGTAAGGACAAAGAATTAAGTATTTTGTACTGTTCAGATAAATGGAAGACCCATAGAGCTCAAAGTAGGTTCCAAGTGCAATGTTATGTCAGCAGAAACATTTACTAGAGTATGTGCTGGTGAAAAGCTTGATTTGGCAAAGTGTGTGAAGCTTGTTGCTTATGGAGGTGAAGAAATTCAAACTGAAGGCTCAGTAGTGCTTTCATGTTACTCTGCTGGGAGAAGCTATGACTTGTTATTTTATGTGGTCAAGAGGCACGTCCAGTCATTATTAGGGCTCAGAGACAGTTTGAAAATGGACTGCTTTCATTTAATAATGAAGCCCATCAAGTTAGCGTGAATGACCACTACATTAATTTCATCCAACATATTTTTTCTACCTATGCTGATCTTTTTGAAGACAAACTAGGCAAGCTTCCAGATGTGTACTCCATGAAGTTACACTCAGATGTCAGTCCAGTTATCATGCCAGCCCAGAAAGTTCCAATAGCCATGCAGATCACAGTCAAAGCTGAGCCAGATAAAGTAGTGTAACAAGGTGTAATCTTTCCAGTCGGTACATCTACTCCTACTGAATGGGTATTATCCATGATGGTAGTTCATAAGAAATGCTCAGATAACATCAGAATATGTATTGATCCACGAGATTTGAACAAAGCACTAAAAAGACCTCATCATCCAATGCATGCAGTTGAAGAAGCCACGGCCCTTATGTCAAATTCTACTGTTTTTTCTGTCTTAGATGCAAAGGGTTCATTTTGGCAAATTGTGCTTGACAAGAAATCCTCATTGCTAATTACATTCAGTACTCCATTTGGAAGGTACAGATTTTTGAGAATGCAATGGAGCAAATTTGTTTCTGGGTATCATTGTGCTATTATATTAGGTGACATACTAGTAAGAGGTAATGGTGAAGCTGAGCATGACAGAAATGTCAGAAAAGTTCTTAAAAGGGCATGTCAAGTGAATCTTAAGCTCAGGCCGCAAAAATGCAAATTCAGGCTACAAGAAGTTACTTATGTTCATCATTTATTTATCAGTTCAGGCCTACGACCAGACCCTTCCAAGCAAACTGCCATTCTCGGGATGCCAGTTCCAGACAAAGTTAAAGCCCAGCAACGTTTTCTTGGCATGGTTAACTACCTAGGCAAGTTCATTCCAGACTTCAGTCAAATATCTGCAACACTCAGAAAGCTGACACATAAAGATGTATCCTGTAATGTAATGAGCATTTGATGTCCTGAAACAGAGAATTGCCAGTCCACCGTCTCTCAGATACTATGATGTTCACAAAACAGTTACTCTTTCATTTGATGCTTCGAGATTTGGTTTAGGTGCAGTCATTCTACAAGAGAGTCAACCTGTTGCCTATGCATCGAGAACTCTTACCCAAACTGAAATGCAGTATGCTCAGATTGAGAAAGAGCCTTTGGCAATTGTCTTTGCATGTTAAAAGTTCCATGATTATGTTTATGGTAGACCTATCCAAATCAAAACAGACCACCAACCTCTAGTCACTACTTTTAAGTTACAAACGTCTTACCCCCCCCCCCCTGCCCCGGGATTAATGAACACATTTCTTTGCAACCCATATTAAATAACAGAGCTACTGTGTATTAGTGTACCTTATAAGACAGTTTTAACATTGAGCACTTTTAGAGTATTTTCAGGGTGTTCACATTTTTACTTATACATATGGCTGTTTTTATTATTATTATTATCATTTATTGCCATAGTAGGTAATGAGTGGCACCTCAAAGTGTTTGAATAGTACTGTGACTTTAAATCATTTGGTTAATTAAGTGCATGTTTTTTGTACGATATAAAAAGGGTATAGCAAGTGGAAATGCTTAATTACGAAGAAGTCCTAGTTTTCAAAGGACAAAAGCACTCAATCTGTTTATTTGTTTTATAATAAAGTCTTTTGAGTCTGTGATTCATCTGGAGCATTTTTTATTTATTTTTCTGTTTAAGTTTGGAGTGGTTGCAATGCTTAGCTGGTCTCTTGGTGAACTATTTTAAGAAAGCCTATTCATACAGCTCCAGCCAGATTGTGACATATGATGTTGAGATTGCAGAAGTATAATTTCACACCTGTCTTCACGAAAGGCAAACTTCTTTATCTTGCTGATGTGTTATCCAGATTGCCCAGAACTACCACTGAACAGCATGAGAATGAGAACCTTGATTTTAAAGTCATAGAAGTGAGACATTTTTCTTCCACATGTCTTGATGAGCTGAGAGATCACACAGCCACAGATCCGGTTTTACAGAGGCTCAAACACTTTATCCAGCAAGGATGGCCATCAAAGCAGTCTAGTTTACCTCAAGAAGTGCAAAAGTGCAACCTTATTTTCAATACAGAGATGAGATTTTGATTGAGCTTTGACAATGATATTATGAAAGGTCTGAAAGTAATTGTTCCAAAGTTCTTGCAATAAGAGTACATTACTATCTTGCATTGTGGTCACCCAGGAGCAGACTCTACCAAAAGAAAGGTGAGAGGTCTAGTATTTTGGCCTTCTATGTCACAAGATATTGAGAGAGTGTTATCATCTTGTTCCATGTGTAACAGTAGTAAGCCACATCAACAGAAAAAAAACACTTCAGCTAAACCAGATTCCTGAACTAGCTGGGTCGAAAGTAGCCACTGATATTTTCGAGTGAAATGGTCAACATTACTTAGTGTTAGTAGACTCTTATTAAAATTGGTTCGAGATTGACCTACCTCCTAATTTAGCATCCAATATTGTCATCACTAAGATGAACTTCATCTTGCAGTCCATGGTAGTCTGCACAAAGTTATTTCTGACAATGGTACACAGTTTACAAGCCAACAGTTCAAAAGACTTGCTGAAATGTGACTTTACTCATGTCATGAGCAGCCCAGAGTACCCATAGTCAAATGGTTTGGCAGAACATGCAGTTCAAAGTGCAAAACAGTTACTAGAGAAGTTGAAACGAGACAATAGTGATGTTTTCCTGAATCTCTTGAATCTCAGAACTATTCCTCATGAAACACATCTTAGTTCCACTGCCAAGAGACTTCTGTTGAAACAAACCAGAACCACATTACCAATCAGTAGTCAACTGTTGGTTCCATGTGTCAAGAACAGCAGGTCAGTGAAAACCAATCTGTTGAAGATGCGCTTAACTCAGAATTCCTACTATGATAAGACCAGCAAACTGCTCAATCCATTACACAATGAGAAGTGGTAAGGATGCAAATGTCCAAAAGTTGCGATCAGATTGGAGTCGTGAAGAATATTTGCTCAGAGCTGAGATTGTACACTGTGGAATCACAAGGACTATAATTTAGGCAGAATCGGAAACATTTGATGCCGGTGTCCAAGCCTATACCACAACACATAGCCTGTGAGAAAGACTCTTTATCTCAGAGTGAATTGTCCAGTGTTCCAGTTCCAGAGGAAGTTACAGAGAATAATCTCGTTCCTGTGATGAATCCAGAAGTTCGTGATACGAACTGTTCACTCAAGACTGTCCCTGTTGCTAAACCCACTTAATATTGTTATGTTACAAGATCTGGTTGCATCTCCAGACCATGTTATAGATACATGACAACTTGGACATGAACATTGTTTGTTTCTAATGTCTATAGTAATGCATGTCTAACTCCAATGTTATTTTCAACTAAAGGCAATCTTTTTAAGGGGGAGGATGTAGATCAATGTGTGTGTGTATGTATCTTTAATAAGCTATCTGAGGGCTTGCACAAGTGTATAAATACTGACCATGTGCAGCCTGACTGCCAGTTTGTAGTGAGCTGTTGAGATGTAAGCATGTATGTGTGTAAGGTCTGTCTATTAATCAGTTTGTTTACATTTTATGATGCTGCTATCCATCCTGATGTGTTTATATGTAATAAAGCATCTAAATGAACTACCCCACCTTTTCGACTTCTATGTTAGAGAAGGACAAGCGACAATAAGGTCCATGATGATTCCTTCCATGGTCTTGCAGATAAGGCTGGTCAGTCTAATGAGTCTATAGTTCCTGGGGTCCATGGATGCACCCCCTTTGTACAAAGGTATGATGGTAGCTATTTTCCATTCCACTGGGATGAAGCCAGTGCTTAGGCTATGACTGAAAAGCGTGCCCAATGATGATGCTAATTCCTGTTTTAACCCATGTAGAACACAGCCCGGAATGTTGTCTGGTCCCACAGAGGCTGTGTTTTTTGTCTTGGAGAGGGCGTTTAAGACCTGCTCCTCAGAGATACTAGGATGGGGAACAGGTGTTAGGGATGCTTTGAGGTATATGTGGCAGGGACAGGAGAGTGAAGTTTTCACTGAACCTGTCAGCCAGCAGGTTTGCTATATCCACAGGTTCTGTATATGTAGTACCATTAACTATGAGTTCAGCGCAATTATGATCCTTACCTTTGAGGTTACGCATGTAACTAAGGAACGCCTTGTGGTTATCCTTAGTTAGGGGAAGCTAATTTGGATTTGTAGTTAGCTTTGGAGGATTGCACTAGGAGTCTTATTTGTTTGTTTAAGTTGAGGAGGGAGTGTTTCCAGGTTTTGAGACCATTCCTTCCAATGCTTAGACAGCAATTTCATTCTCCTATTGTATAGCCTATTAATGGCAGTTGTCCAACAGGCAGGTTTGTTTTTCCTTGAAGATCTTGCTTTAATTCTATATCAGGTACGGCAGAGCCAATATAATTGTACAGGTGTTTGTATAAAACACTGATGCATAACTCAGCATAGGTGCCTGTTCTATCAGTGGGGGGAGGGGTTATGAAGCTATTTATGCTGTCAAGTAAGAGACTGTAATTGGCCTTGGAGAAGTTTTTTAGTCTAGTTATTGCTAAGAGGGTCTTGTGTTACAGTTACTTCTAGCGAGGCTGATTTGTGGTCAGATCTCACCAGCGGTGGCCATACACTGGCGGTGGTGCAGAAGTCCCCCACATTGGTGAGCGCCAAATCCAGGATGTTTGATCCCCTTATGGGTGTGTCAACCAGCTGGCCCACGGCATTGGAGTTAACAAAGTCCAGAAACCTTTGGGCAAGTGAGTTAGAACACATATAATTTACCCAGTCAATAAATGGGTAATTAAAGTCACCCAAAACCAGAGTGTTTGGCTGTATCTTGATTGACTCAAGTAGATCTAAATAGGCTGACTGGATGTCCTGATTCATGACGGAGGCCCTGTAGCTGGCAATGACCAAATCATAAGTAGTGTGTACAGCTTCAGAACTACATATTACTGCACGTGTCTGAAGGTGTGGTTTCTCTGAGTGTTCTCCCTGTTCCTAGCTACACTGATTTCATAGGCAGTGTTTTTATAGTAAGCACTTTGTGTGTCAATGTATATATATATATATATATATATATATTCATAATGAATGTATGTGCACAGTTGTGATGAACGTGCATCAGGAATGCAAATGTTTCAAAGGTTTAACAGTGACTTTCCCACTTTGCTGTTTTTTGTGGTTGGACTGAAGCTTACTTTTTAAAGTGTCAGAATTTGCACAGTCTGGTCTCAGGATACCATAGTATTCATAATGTCAGGCTTTCTTTAAAAGATGTGGCTGTAGTGCATAGTACTGTCATTGTCTCAAGTTTCCTTAACCAAGTTAGAGACACTGCACTAAAGGACATGCACTGAAGGGTCAGGGATTGACAAATGAAGTGCCACTCATAGTTTCAAACAATGAGACACAATGGTGGGAGTATGAAGCAATGTTTATAAAAGTAATTAACAGCATGCAATACCATCATACTTGCAGTGCTGTCTCCAGGAGCAAGCAAGTCACTTGGTGCTAATGAACCACCGGGAAAGGTCTGGGAGGGCAAACGACAGTTAAATCAGATGCATATTTGCACAATGCTAGATATATGAAGCAGTGCTTATAATGTGCAGTAATGATATACATTTTCATATTTGGAATGATTACATAAAAAAGTGAGTGATAACAACTCTGAGGAACATCCTGCACTAGAGCAGGAATAGAAAATGCATATTAAACTTTACATAATCTGTTTACTATGCTGAAAACAAGAATCTTATCTTGTAAGACATGGTTATAATACAGACTGTTATTCATATTTCCATAAGCAGGTAAGTGACATAACACTGCAGAACATGTGGTCTCAGAACAGAGAGGGGAAAATACATTGGCAGTTAAATACATTGTATTTGTCGTGCACTGTGAAATATATGCAGACTTCTTCATAAATGCAATAACACTATACTATATTTTCATATTGCTTACATTTACATTACCGAGTGAGTGACAGCAGTGAAACACATATGCGAGGTAAGGGAGGAAGAAGAAAGATGACAATCTCAAACTCTACCAGGCAATGTGCTAGAATTATGAAGGATTGTTAATAATATGCAGTTACAACATGGAAAATAATTGTACTTCCCTTAGTACATCCACCACAAAACGAGTGACAGCACTATAGAAGAGGCATGGGTAGGGCAGGAAGGGAGAATGAAAGAAAATTGCAGTCAGGCTTACAGAGCACCATCCACAGTGATGCAGATATAAGACCTTGTTTATAAGATGTTATCATATGCAGTATTTTCATATTTCCATTATCAAGTGAGTGACAACCTGGAATGCATGATGATGGGGAAGGAAAGAAAATGACAGTAACAGCTGTGCACCTCAGACTCCGCAGAAAATAAAAAACGTTATGGTTAAAATCATACAATATGTTTACATTTAATGGTTCAACAACCGGTGAGTGACATCTTGTGCCAGGTCAAGAAGGACAAAAACTACAGTTAGCTGTGTACAATGTATAATGTTGAACATATTATGTATTGTGTATTGTCAACAGAATGCATTCATATTATTCAGCGCTTTAGAATTTCAATATAATGTTCATACTGAAGTAACTGACATTCTGTAATATGTCTTGGATAATAAAAGAAAAATGAGATTTAAAATGTCTCTGGACCATGTGTGCTGGCCAAATAAGAAATTTGACAGATATTATAAAAATATGCAATAGTTTCATATTTTATTAAAGCATGCATTAAGACACAAGGCATGAAACAGTAATGGGCACAATGTTAAAATAAAGATTGAGAGAAACAAAAGAACAGTGAAATTACTGTAGCTCCAACTGTATTTCATTGAAGTAATAGACTGCAGTTTTCCATTATACCACAAGGTGGAGCTCCTTTTCAGGAATATAAATGACAATTATGAAAGTGAAAGAGAGGAGACTGGAACAATAGCTGAAGGAGGGAAGACTGAAAGACTAGCTGAAGGGAAAAGGGCCTTGCAGCATGACTGGATTTTTTTTCTTCTAGTGTTTTGGGACAGAGAAGTGAGGTAGCAGTCTGTGTCTGTCTCTTGCTGAAATCCTGGATGATGGTATTTTGTGGATTCAGGAGAGAAGTTCTGAAACCAGTAGTTCCATGCCTGCATATGATTCAGCCAGAAAAGTAATTCCCTTGGGCCTACTGCAGAGATGCCACAGATGACTACCAGAGTTCTGGTGGGTGATTTTCCATTTTTCTCGTCGGAGGAACAGCAGTGCCTGGTAATTGGGATATTCTTGATGGTGTGGTGAGACGCTTTTGGCCATCATTTTTTTATACTTTTATAAGATTGTGGATTTCCCCCAAATGCTTTCTGGATTACAAATAGCTGGGATCCATATGAGCTCCAACCTTGGGCCCCATCATGCCGGCAGTAGGACTGTAAGTAGTCACTGGCCAGTGAACAGGGTACAACAGAGTGTCTCATAGTTGGTCTATTTAGATTGATCTAGGGGATAGAAGGTGTTAGTACTGTTGCCTTAAAGACACTTTATTGCTAAATGACATTGCATTTTCTCATATTTGTATTGCTGCATTATAAATCTTTATTGTTCAGTGACATTGCATTTTGCTCATGTTAGTACTGCTGCCTTCAAGAATCTTTACTGCTCAATGACATTGCATCTTTTTCATATCTGTACTGTTGTATTATAACCCTTTTTTTCCTCCCTCGATGACACTGCATTTTTTTCCGTGTTTGTATTGCTGCATTATAAAACCTTTACTGCTCATTGATATTGCCTTTGTGTGCATGTTTGGATGTCAAGATCTTTTCTGTTGAGTTCTGGGGAAAGGGGTAAATGTATGGTTTCATTACATGCATATCTCAACTCTGCCTTACTGCTAACTGGTGCACTGTTGAAATAATTTGTTTGTTGTTGTGCTGCTGCTCTTTAAAACTAAAGTGTCACCTAGAATAAAATCTGTTATCACTTACCACCTTGGGGTTTTGGGCCTAAAGAAGGGGTGTCACCTGAGTCAGGTAGGAAGGAACCCATATCTACTTCAGCTACACCTGCGGGTGCGCTACATTACTTATGTACCATGCAGAGGAGGAAAATTAATATTTGTTGTTGTATTTGGTTGTGGGCATAAGCAATATGTAGTGCATGGAGCGGCATGATTACACTCCAATATTGTGAAAAGGACAAACCGGTTATGAGTGTTCTTTAGTGTGAGACCTGATCATAACTGCTAAGCACCCCTGCTTAAGCTATTATGGTCGGGTGTCATGCTAGGCAGTACTGGCTAGCAAACAACAGCAGCAGAATTAAAAACCAGCTTTCTGCCCGCTACTGTGCCGGTAATCTTCCCTGACTTTCTTTTCCTAGTAAGACAATGAATCACACCTTTTGACAGGCTTTGAAAGCTGGCAAAATACTTAACACTTTTTTTTCCTGTAGCTAGTAGTATATTGAACAGATAAAGATGCATGCACTACAAAGAATTAGGATCACATATATATATATATATATATATATATATATATATATATATATATATATATATATATATATATATATATATATATATGATGCCAAGATTTGCCTCTCGAGCTACTCTCTCAAGGTGAATTTCTTGGTATACATATTTCAAACACATAATAGTATGGTTACAATAAGAGACCCATAAAAGCCCAAAATAATGGGGGGACAAAGGCCCCAAAATAGGGACAGATGTTAAATATTGCTATCATAAACTTGGACTTTCAGGATTTCTGTTAGCATGCATTTTCTGAAGGATATTTATTTATTTATTTAGTTATTGCTTTTGATCACTGGGAAAGTCCATCTGGGCACAGGCCCCATTTTCAGCAGAGGCCCAGGGAGAAATGATCCATTTCACAGAATGAGTAGAATGCAGTTGTACAAGATTTAAATAATAAATGTACATACATAGAAGAGTAATACGGTACAATTAGTTAATATAAAGCTTGTTGGAGTCTAGTTATTTTCAGCAGATATCAGCTGTAAATAGATATTAAGTAGGAGCAGTGGTGGCTCGTGGCATTGGACTGCAGCAGCCCCCCCAGCTGTGTGAAGAAAAAGAAAAAAACACATGTGCTGTAAAATAAAATATTTATACATTAACTGGGTGATTTGTCCTGTAAAAACGAGTCTGACTGACTCGAAAAGTCCCGGAACTCGAACTGCACATGCTCGTTGCTCGGCGAGTTCTGGGTTTTTTTTTTTTTACTTTCTCTGTAAAGCTGGGCACAGTAAAGTGGAAGGGGGGCAGACTGCCACATCCGCAGTCACATATGTCACGTGAATGGCAGGATGGCTGATTGGTTCTTGCTCTCTGAAAAAGAGAGCGAGAAACAATCAGTAGTAGCTAGCTACTCGCAGGCAGTGCAGGACAGGTACTTTGTTTTGGTTACTTGCTTGAACCGTATGGTACGTGGATGTGCTAGTAGTGCAATCTGACTGCAAACAGTTTTCTTTGGGTGCTTGCTATGGAGAAGAAAGATTTCTGGATTCCTGACAGGTTACCTAGCTACTTAAAAAAGCCTACTTTTTCTTTTTACTTTATTTGTTGTGAATCGTGATGGAAACGGGATTAACGGACAGTCTCAGTCACTCTCCTCATCATTTTTTTTTTAAACTTGTGGTAAGAGCCTTGTAGAAAGAACTTTTCTTACACCAGTTATATCCAAAAGCCTGTATTCAATTTAGCTAGCTGCTTTGCCTATCTGTTTTGAGTTCTCTTACTGCTGTTGTTTGCTGTTTCTAGTATAATTATCTTAAAGGTGCCATCCTAATCAGTCTTAAGATATGTTAAAATGATGAAAAATTTTGTTTTTTGCATAAGGTATTACTGCCCGTGTTACTTATTGCATAGGTTGTAGTATGATGCCCTGTAACCATGTGCTAATTTGTTGTTTTTCTTGGAATCATTTGTTTTCTCAAGTTCTGCTTGTGGCACCTATAGCCACTTCGTAATTCACAAAGTAGAAAACTTATTTTTAACTTGTTGTCAGACCAAGACAGACATTTTATTTCATTTCATCTCCAGCTGCTGAGTGGATCTATTGTTTCACCTTGGACAGCTTGTCTGTCTGTCTTTCTTTCAGTTACTGGTCAGTCATCTTTGTAGTTAATATCTGGGGGGTCTAGATCATTAATGCTTGTGATGGAATTTGTTATTGTGAATTGCTACCTTGGGTTTATTCTACTGTCATATGGTGTAATGGGACAGTAACACAAAAATCTAGAGAGGATAATATGAGTGCTGGCTTTAATTGAAGTTTTAAATAAGGGCGGTGCCTCCACAGACCCTGGAAATTACCGCCCCATTAGCTTGACAAGCCTTATCTGCAAAGCCATGGAGAGGATCATAATGGAACTCATAAATAAAGACATAGGGAACTTGCAGACTTTGGATCCAACCCAGTTTGGCTTTGTCAAAGGCAGATCCTGCCTCTTAAACTTGGTTGACTTTTTCAAAACAGTCACCAAGGCCATTGATGAGGGAAAGGCAGTCCATACAGCCTACCTCGACCTGACAAAGGCCTTCGACACAATACCCCACTCAGGTATCATCAAAAAACTCATCAGCTTGAATGTAAACCCATACATCACAAGATGGGTTGCAAACTGGCTAAGTGACAGAACCCACAGGGTCAGAGTTGCTGGAGCCATGTCAGACTCAAAGCCTGTCACAAGTGGTGTCCCACAGGGCTCAGTCCTGGGTCCACTCTTGTTCAGCATCTACTTTTCTGAAGTACAAGCAAACACAGGAGGGTTATGGCTGACAAAGTTTGCAGATGACTGCAAAACACATCTGACACAGATATCCTCCAGAAGGGCCTCACAGAAACGGATAACTGGTGCCAGAGCCATGGCCTGAAGTTAAACGCCAAAAAATGCATAGTCATACCCTTGGGAAAAACAAGGTTACCTAGCTATCATATAGGTGGCAATCCACTGAGCACAGAAAAAGTCATCAGGGATCTGGGGACCCAAGTTGACAGTAGCCTTTCGTTTGACACTCATGTTGCTAAAGTAGTTAGGAAAACCTTCTATATCGCCCACCTGATCATGAAGGGATTCACATCTAGATCAAGGGAGGTCATCGTCCCCCTGTACTCATCACTCATTAGACCTATGATTGAGTACAATGCCTAATGTATCTGACCAGACACCTGCTGCAGCTTGAAAGGCCCCAAAAGTTCCTCACCAAATGGATAAAGGGTCTCAAAAATATGTCTTATGCTGCCCGACTGAAAGAACTCCAGCTCTATTCAGTCTCATACCGCTTGCTCAGAGGTGATCTGTGCCTAACATATAAAGCCATGTCAAACCCAGATTTGATGAATATGCTTCACCTCAAAAAATCTAGATCCCTCAGAACCACAAGGAGACTTAAACCTTGACACAGTTATAAATAGAACGTGCTGGAGGGACAGATTCATCACCCAGAGACTCCCTATGCTGTGGAACAAAATCCCGGTACATGTGAGGCAGAGCACCTCGCTGGCCTTGTTCAAGAGGAATCTTGACCAATGGATGGGAGATGATATACCCAGGGATTACTTCAGTGTCACTGCTTGACAGAGGCACAGAAAAATGATAGGCATAGTTTTTATTCAAACTAAAGGGGTGGCGAAAGCCACATAACTATGGGCTAGGCTTATAAATGCCCTTGGGCAGATAGCCTAGTATGAACCTATGAACCTATGAACCTATGAAACATGGGATGTCTAAACAGTACAAGGTGTAGAGACTTAATGGACAATCATGCAAACTTCTGAAGAAGCTGTCAGAGGATTATTATACCCCTAGGAAGAGACACTATCAATAAACTGCTGACAGCTGCAGTGGTACAAAGTACAAGAACATATTAAGAAAGGTTCTGACATCACACGATGCTTGTGAGTTGCTAGCAGACTTCATCTTGTCATCCTTGGTTTGACTCCTTCAATATCAACTTGCATACTGTGTGACTGGGCAACTTACTGTATCAGACCAGTGATTCTAAGTCACCTCTAAAAAAACAGGGAGACTTATCCAGTTAAAAAAAATAAAATAAATAAATAAGAATTCAAGGACTTAAGTGCCACTGCATTTAAAGTATCAGTGGTGATAATAAGTCAGTTTATTAGTGGAGGAATGTAGAATTCATGAATAATAAAAACAGATGTACATACATAACTTCCTTGGAGGCACAAATCTTGCTTATAAACAAGGTTGTCAAGAACACCCATACACTACATCTTTCAGACATACTGCTCACCACACACATAGACCTTCTTATGCTAAAGAAGCAACCATTGTACCTAAGCAGGATAAACAAATTGATTATATATGCAAATTGCTTGCTTGTCCATATAAGTTGATGTTTTTTCTTTTTTTGAAGATTTCGGTGGGGAAAGCTGTACAGTATTACAGAATGAAAGCAATATAATATCATGCAGTCTCCCCAGTCCCCACTTATTAACCACAATTTGGAAAATGTCATGTATTTATGCACTCTTCATGCACTAATGATAAGCCAGGCTGCACTGCTATAAAAGTTACTCCAGGAGTAATATATGGGTCTGAGATATGACACTACGGAACATTTGCCATGAGTCTTCCACCCCGGAAACTAACAACTGTGAGAAATTAAATTTGTGAGAGTAATAAAGGTCAACCTAAGCATTAAATACTTGCGCCAGTACTGATGTGACCAGTGATGGCATAAGTTGGTATTTTAAGCATTGCCACTAATTTGCAGTGGCTGTTGAAAAGCGTGATTTTAGGGATAAAAAAAAACTGTGTACATGGCAAGTGCTTTTATTCTTTTTACACAAGAAGAACTAAAATGTACAGTACAGCGTTAGTTTGGTTGATGTGGGGGAGGAGGCAATCACACAGAAAATACAGAAAAAGAATAAGGAAATAGCATTAGCATACACTAATCAAACCCCAAGGAAATGCAGTGCACAGATGCACAGAAACGGGGAAATAAAATAATATCAGTCACTACCAGTAAATCATAAGATCATCACAAAAAGGACCACCAGACTTATCTCATGATCTTTCCATCTTTTCATTTTGCATGCATGCTGAGCCTAAGGAATTTACAAACAGCAATTAATTTAAATGTGTATTCATATTGTACGCACAAGTATGTTAGAATTGCAGAGCACTGATTCAGGGGCAATGATAGATAGATACAAGAGAACTTTGGTATACAGAAAAATAGGTCATAAACACTAGGCTTCACCACACATGGCAGAATCTGGCTGGAAGAGGAACAGAAGGGGATTGAGCAGCACTAAAGTAGTTGTTTATGGTATTAGTTGACTCAGTTCATATGGAGGACTTAATATATGATGTTAGCAGTGCTGCTATTAGAAAAATTGCTTTGTCAAAAAGGTACTTTGCTTTCATCCTTGTAATTACTTAGGATAACAAAGAAATGCCTTTTGTCTTTTGTTTACGTAGAGTGAGTTGGCTTCTTTTGTGGTACCCAGACTAAAAGTCTTAGATCGCTGATTGCTAGTTGTTAAGTAAATTCTTGGTTTGATATTTTCTTGTTTTGTACCTTGCAAGGAGCTGTTGTGCGAATTCCCATACTAGTGTGTGGTATTTATTTTTTTATTACATCTGAATCATCTCTGTTTCATGGGGAAGTCCACTACTGTCAAAAAGCAAAATGCATTTTTTGGAGGGGACGGGACAACCTTTGACAAGGAACAATGCATGTGCTGTATATTTAAAGGAACAGAGCAAAAAGGAATAGTCATGACTAAAAGTATTTGGTAAAACAACCAAGAACTGACATCTGCCAGGTGTATTAGTAAGAACTATATTAACAAGTGAATTATTTTGGGTGTCATAACTGCAAATGCGTAGAAGGTTGAATTGAATTCATTGATCAAGTCCAAAAATAAGCATTTTTTTAGATATAGTCACTATTCAACTGAGGTTAAGGTCAGCAAGGAAAATAAAATTGTTTACAGTTGTTGAGGTAGCTAGAATATCAAAAGGGATCACATGGGTTATTGGGGAGAAATTTAAGCAACAGCAATTGTATTCTCCAGCCTGAATTTTAACACAATTTACATACAATTTATTTATGTTTGATCTATGCCCAGTAAGGTTGTACTTTCGGATAGTAGGGTGACTTCAAGGTGCTTCTTGAATCCTTAAAATGACTTTTCCACCCCAGTGTGCTTGCCTGGAAATTGAACACAAAAAGAGGTACAGTTCTAGTCAAATAGAGGTGAAAGGCCATTTTTAGGTTGGATGCAAGTTTCACTGATTACCTATATATTAGGGTAATGCTGGTAACTCCAGATTTCAATAGGGCCATGCTTATTAGTACAGCTATTTAAATGGATCATTCTTAAGCATTTGTGAGTTAGAATAAAATTGTATAGGTTGGAAAAATACATGGTATTTGGTAAAAAGGTCAAGGTGGGGTTTAGTGTCTCAGAAAAAAAAGGTTGTAGGGAGAGGACAAAGGGTAACATTTAGTAGGATGTATGTACAGACCTGGGAGGGCATACCTCTCAACTGTACAGATTTTCTCAGAATGCCCAGATTTTTGCATCTTATTTTTGGTCTGTTTCTCATAAAATTGTGGTTTCTAGCAAATTGTTGGCAAATTTTTGAATAGTAAATCAGAAAATAATGACAGACATTTGAGATACAGACTTTCTACCTTTCAGAAAAGTCATGCCTATGCAAAACCTGTTATTCTATCAACTTGCTAAGTTTGTAAGAGCAATATTTAAAAATGATCCCTATTTTTGGTCCTTTGTCCCACTTTTATACATGGTTTTGTCCAGATTTCTTGCTCTAAGAGGTTGAGAGGTATGCTGCAAGATGTACATTGTTGAATCTCACCTATACTAAAATCTGCACATCACAAGTAACCTTAAATAAATGCCTGAGAGATGTTTTATGCTGGTGAATTCAGCTCGAAATACACAGAAGGTGTAACTGGGATAGATATACATACAAACATACAGAATGAAACTGTGTACTGTAGACTGCAGTGTGAAAGCATGTGTGTATATTGTAAGTAAATGTATGGCAATGTGGATTTTATTTTATTCCTTTTACCTTAGCAGAAATGTTTGTTATCTCAGTATACTGTATGTATCTTATGTATATACATCTTTGTTAGTTGGATCTTTTCTCCCCTTGGCCTCACTGAAAAGGAGTTTTATTGCTCAGTCGGATTTTCCCAGTAATCAAATGCAATAAATACATTTCCATATAGCAGCTACCTACACTATATGTTGTCGCAGCTTACTCATGTCTTGGAGAGGAATACAAATACTAAACAGACCATGGACAGGGTACATGGCAGAGCTAGGTTGGAATGTTAAAACTGTCCAATGGAAAGGAAGGGCAAACTGCAATGTGTAACTGACCATGCTATACTCTAAGTAGGCAATATGAGACAGAGAATAGTTGGAGTTTTTTGAGTCTGTCCATATAGGACAAATGTTTAAGGCCTAGGATCCTCTTTGTGAGGTACTTTCGCAGTCTCTCCAATTGTTTTATGTACCCTATCTTCTACCTGCTCCTTTTGCACTGCCTTCTCAATTCTGCAGGAAACAGCTTCTTCATTAAGGATAATTGTAAACTGTTTTATTGATGCTTAACCCCGTCTGTACTGGTTAGCAGTGGATATTAAGCTAGTCCCAGTAATGCTGACATAACAAAGAATATGTGTCCATTTTAGATGATGTTGGGCCAATTAAGTGATATCTTCTTGAAAGTCATCCACAGTATTTGTATGCCAGTGAGGCATGATTAGGTTTTTTTGGACATGTGCTGAGGAGGGATGCTGGGTATATTTGGAAAAGGATGCTAAGGATGGAGTTGCCAGGGAAGAAGAAAAGAGGAAGACCTCAGATAAGGTTTATGGATGTGGTGAGAGAGGACATACAGGTGGTTGGTGTGACAGAGCAAGATGCAGAGGACAGGAAGAAATGGAAACAGATTATCCACTGTGGCATCCCCTAATGGGAACAGCTGAAAGAGAAGACTACAAGCACTTATTTGGAACCAGGTGGGGTCACGTGAATAGTGTTTGCTTGGGAGACTTTAAACTGTCCCTTTTGAGCATCCATGATAAAGGGGGGAAAAAGAAATCCAGTATGACCTGATGTGTTCCAGACCAGACCACAGCTTCTCATCAGGTGCAGAAACAGAGTATGAAGTACTGTTTGCAGCATACTGCAGAGGTAAGTCTTCAAACCAACTTGTATATACATGTAACAATGTGTGCTGTATAGAGTATTCAGCATGTGCCATAGAGACTGAGCATGTATTTCATATAAATTAGTAAGCAAGTCCAGCATTGATCCCACTACACTAAACTCCACCCCTTTTAGTTGGGCACGACCCTTTCTATTGGCCCCACCCATTCAGTCACCAGCCACCACTGAGTAGGAGGCAGTGAAGTAATTACAGGATGAAGATGATTACAGATTATGAAAGCGTATTGAAGGAGGGGGGGGTCCAGGTAAAAGGGAAACAGAGATAGTGAAGAAGAGTAGATAACATGATGTCTGAAACTCAAATATATGGCATTATTTAGAGATTTCAGTCATCAGTGATTTGCCAGAAAACCACAAATTCTGTGAGGAACAGATCAAAAATACGAGGTATAAAATCTGAACATGCTATGAAAATCTGGACAGTTGAGAGCTATGTTGGTCATACTCCTCTATATTATGTATGTATCAGCATTAATTAAGAAGAAAGCAATAAAATATTGTAAATTATCCCTTGAAAGCTGATGGGCGGATAAAATTTGCAACAAATAGTTGTACTGTTACCTATAGACCTATAGAGATATTTAAAAGGGTTTAGCTACTTTGCAAATATCCACAACATTCATATTTTGGTAATGGCAAAAGTTAGCACATGTGAAATAATTTATTGCATGTCTCATTGTAGCTCAGATCAGGATGAACAAAATGCTGTTAATAATTATGTTTACCATCTAAAATCCATTACATATTGAAACTTGAGAAAATTAGAATATAATTTTTTCTACTATAAGTACTAGTTAAAGCTCTCAAGATAGGTACACAAGTTTTGAGGCATGCTTCAGAACTTCATTTTATTAGAAAAGGCTTAATCAAAATCATTTTAGGTTTGCTATTCCTCAGGAGAGATTACTTTTTATAGCTCCTGAGGTGTCAATGAGTTAATACAGCCTTTAGGTGGCGTCTGCATTTCTTACAGTAATTAAGTTCCTAGCTCTTTAGATTTTAGCTGTACACAAGTCTGACAGGCTCACTGCTTTAATTATGTCACTCACTGTAACATCCAACCTAAATATTAACTCTGGGTCATTCTGGAGAAAATAGTAAAATTAGTTATGTGACATCCCTGCACTGGCCCAGTAATCAAGGAGCCTCAATCCTCACCACTGGCAACAGCTAGGGGACATACACACCAGGAGGATGATAAGTGCACATGCTCAGCTTAATAGTCAACCCTGCCTGCTGTAGTCTGCCCAGCACCTTGCTGACATGCTGAAGGTGCTCTTGTCATGAATGGCTTTAGATGACAATATCATCTAGGTAAACAGGGGCAAAATCTCCTGCTCCTGCTAGGATATGATCTACCAGCCTCTGGAAAGTCACTGGGGCATTTTTCATCCCAAAGGGCATCTTCATGAACTCATACATGCCAAAAGGAGTGACAAAGGCTGACCTCTCTCTAGCACTGGGAGTCAACAGCACCTGCCAGTAACCGTTGGTCAGATCAATAGTGGTAAGATACTTAGCCCCACCCAGCTGCTCTAGGGCTTCACCTGTCCTAGGCATGGGGTAAACATCTGATTCTGTGTGACTACTTAATTTCTGTAGTCTACACGGAACCTGGTGCTGCCATCCTTCTTTGGTACCAGCACCACTGGAGAGGCTCAGGGACTGCTGGACTCCTGAATTACCCCTAGATCCAACATTCCGTGCATCTCCTCCCTCAGAGTCTGTTTGACGTTCTCAGTCACCCTAAAAAGGGCCTGCTTAATAGTCCTTTGGGGTCCTGTATCCACATGGTGCTACAACAGCCAGGTGCACTCTGCTTTCCCAGTGAACATGCCTCCAAACTCAGGTAATACTGCTTGGATTTCTCGAACCTGGGTAGGGGATAACTGTTGTGACACTGCTACCCCTTCCACTGAGGTGTCAGTCCGAGTCTCATTGAGGAGATCAGTCACCAGATCTCCCTCAGACTCCTTTGGTCATCCACTGCAAATACTCAGTACAAGGGCCTCCCTATCATGGTAAGGTTTCTTCATGTTAACATGGTAAAATGTGTGCCACTGCCTCCTGCATAGCAGTTATACCATGTAGTTAACATCACTGACTTTCCTTACCACCTTGTAGGGTCCCTCCCAAGCTGCCTGCAGCACGTTGTGTCTGACAGGAATGACAACTATTACTTGCTGCCCTACAGCATACTCTCTAACTTGAGCATTCCTGTCATACTACACCTTTTTCTGCTGTTGGGCTTCTGCCAGCTTCTCCTGGGCCAATCCCATGAGTTCCTTGAGTCTTGTCCTGACATTTAGGACATATGCCACAACATACTCCTTCTGGGATTTACACTCACTCTGCCACTCATCTCAAATCATATCTAGAGGTCCCCTCACCCTATGCCTATACAGCAATTTAAAGGGTGGAAAACCTGTGGATTCCGGAGGAACATCTCTGTAAACATACAACAGATGGGGCAAATATTTGTCCCATTCCCTCTTAAACTGGTCTGCAAATGCCTGTAGCATGGACTTAAGTGTAGAGTTTAACCTCTCAACAAGACCATTAGTCTGGGGATGGTAGGGGTGGTCTTTAGGTGCTTCACTGCACAGTGCTTCCACAGACAAGCCAACAGGTCTGACATGAAATTGGCACCTCTGTCAGTCAGTATTTCTTTTGGAAAACCTACCCTGCTGAAAATCTCTAACAAAGTATTTGCCACATTTTCTGCCTCAATGGAGGACAGAGCCACTACTTCAAGTTATCTGGTAGCATCATCTACTACCATTAGGATATCTTTTTTACCTGTGGAACTTGGGGTACTCAGAGGACCCACAATATCCATAGCTACCCTCTGAAATGGCTCCTCAATCACAGGCAAAGGCATAAAAGGAGCTTTCACCTTGTCTCCTGCCTTGCCTACCTTTTGGCACTGTCACAGGTCCTGCAGTACCCTGTTACATCTCTTGAAATCCAAGGCCAATAAAAGTTCTGCATAATACATTTCTTTCTATGTTTCACATCATATGACCTGCAAAGGGAATATCATGGGCTATGGATAGAAGTGCCAGATGGTAGGCTCTGGGCACTACCAACTGCTGTATTCTCTCACCCTCTAGCCCTCCCTCAGGGGTCCACTCTCTATACAGTAACCCTTTGTCCCAGTATACAGATTTTGCATTCCCTTGAGAATCAGGTGCCTCACTAGCTACCTTCCTTAGGTCTTGTAATGTAGAGTCTGAGAGCTGAGCCTGTTTCAACTCTCTCTTTGTAACCCTTCCCAGCTCCCATTCCACAGGAAGTCTGGTATTCTCTGACAGTGGTGCCTCACTCTCAGCCTGGGTACTACTACTCACCTCTGCCCTTGCAGTAACTCTGTCCAAGGGAACATCAGTACCCACAAGCAACTGTGGCTCATCTTCAATCTCACTGCTAAAGGGTAGCACCCTCCATAAAGCAACCACCTCACCAGTCCTGGCTGCAAATGTGCGGTCTGTCTGGGTCTCCCCTAGGCTACCAGACCCACATGCTCGTCTCCAAGTCTGACTGTATGTAACTGCATGCACACATGGTACTGCATTATCAAAATCATTCCCTATCAGGACATCTGCAGGGATATTATCAAACACACCTACTTGCCGGCTTTCTTTTCCACTCTCCCAGTCAAGGTAAACCCTACACAAAGGTATTTGAAATGGGGTCCCTCCTAAAGCTCTGACTGGAGTAGACTCCCAAGCACATAGTGCTCCTCTTTAACTATTGCAGGCTTTGCAATTGTTTGGTCAGAGGCTGTGTCTCTCTTAGCAGTGGCCTCCTTCCCATCCATTAAAATAGGATATAACCGCTTGTGGTAGTTTGGTACCCTTGTTGTCTCGAGACAACTGCTGGCATTTTGTAATTCCCACTTACTGTCTCTCCCACCTTTTACTTCCCACCTTGCCTCCGTGGACATATATATGCTACATGGCTGCACTGCTTGCATTTAAAACATTGAATCCTTGGTCCTAGACATGTATCTGGACTAGTGGCTTCCCCTGCTACTGGCGGACTCTGTTGGGACAGTCTGGGCTGCCCACCATGAGTTCCCTTAGACCCATGAACAGTGCTGGGTGTCCCTTTCCTGTGCAGTGATGCCCTGCTTGCTAGGCATAGGTCTGCCTACTTTCCCAACTCATCTGCAGTATTGCATTGTCTATCAGCTAACCAGATTCTCATGTCCTCAAGCAAAGTGCTAAGGGCTTGTTCCCTCACCAAAAGGTCTGCCAGCCCTTCAAAAGTGGTGACCTGACATTCACTCGCCCACCTGTGGAAAAAAGTGCTTAGTTCAGCAATATACTCACCCACACTTTCATCTGCCTTGCATCTGTGCTCACAAAATTTTTTCTATAAGCTTCAGGTGTTAACTTAAAGCATTCTAAAAAACAGTTTTTTACAATATAATTTAAGCAATCAGTATCAGACAGTTTAGAAATATCAGCTACAGCATTACCATGGAGTAAGGGGGTCAGGAACCATACCCAGAGTCTATGGTCAACATCATACTATTTACATACCCTCTCAAATATATGAATGAAACTATCAGAATTAATCTAGCTGTAAATAGTGGAAGAAATGTACTGACCTTTGTTGCTTCTGGGGTTCAGTTACTCCCTTCCCCATTACTTCCATGACTCTGGTGAAGAGTCAGCATCTCCTTTTTATGTTGCCTCTGCCTCTCCTTCTCCTCAGTTTCCAGGCATTGAAGTTTCTCATTTTCCTCAGCCTTCAGACATTGCAGTTTCTCATTTTCCTCATTCCCTAGACATCTCAGTCTCTCTGCTGCTTCTTTTTCCAAACACTTGGCCTCCAGCTCAAGTCTCTATAACTCCAGATGGATTTTTAAGTCCTCTGTGGAAAGATTGATCTGTCCATTTTCTGAGAGTTGTACATCTACATGGCCAGTCTGACTGTCCTCCTGGTTGCTATCCTGTGATGCAGCTGTGAGTAAAGCTGCAATAATTTCTGCCTTAGTCAGGTTGGCATGCACCAGTCCTTTAGCCTGGCACATCTCAGCCAACTGGCTCTTTGCCAGCTTGACATACTCATCTGTTGACATCCTTGCCTGCTCTCCCTGACTAATTAAGCTAACAAAAAATAAATAAATAAAACAATTGTGATATGAAACTCTGAATGTTCACTGCGTGGCTGATTAAGAGTACAAACAGCTTCAGTGACCACTGTACACAGGCTACAGGAATTCAATATCCACACCACTACAAGACAATTAATATGTGATGTGGTTATCCCACCACTGCCACCAAATTAATATGTGATGCCCCTGCACTGGCCCAGTAATCAAGGAGCATCAATCCTCACCACTGGCAACAGCTAGGGGACATACACACTGGGAGGATGACAAGTACACACACAGTAAAGTACAGTTTCCCTTAAGAGCACACATAGACCACAGTCAGTCTGGGGCTGGTTTCTCCCTCTTTCTCCAGATCCCCAATAAGACTCCACACTGGCACAGCTATAGAGTTGAGACCTTAGCCAGGGTTCCAAGCCAAGTCCTCTAACATTCTCTCTGTACAACCAGTGCTTCGTGTCCCTACCCATGTAGCTGACACACACACACTCTTGGAGATTTGTTTACACACATACATATACACACACACACACACACACACACACACACACATATACATATACATATACATACACACACACACACACACACACACACACACACACACACACACACACACACACATACACACACACATACCTGGAAAAGGCTGGTACATGTTTACTAGCTATGCCCCCTTCTGCCCAGACTATAAGTTAGTTATTAATGCTACCAGAACCCCTACTTATCAGCTACTATAAGGCCCTTACAAAGGGTGTCCAATCCTACAGTGTAATATTACTATTAATCCAAATGGTAGTTATGACCAAGCACCAGGCTATTAGGAGTGGCCTGTACAGTGTCACCAAATACATATGCAAGTACTCTAAGAGCTTAAATATGTCACACAAATATCAGCCACGGAGATAGGTTTAAAGATATTTAATAGTAAATAATAAAAGAACAAGACAATACTCAGAAACTCAACACAGTAACTTCAGAGTTCAAAATCACAGGAAATATTTTAAAACAACATTTGAGGACAGTCTCAGATAAATACAGAAAACATCTAAACTAATCTTTACTATATTCCTATCTATATCTAAAAGAGATACTATGCCCTAAATCTTGCTTACAGAGCAAAGCAAGTGCAGATGTTGATGATGAGTGGATGTTCTTGCTAGGTCCAAGACAAAATACATAATGCACAGTCTCTCTCTGAGAGAGTTCTTAAATCAATATCACATTTTACTACTGGGTTAGTCTGGATGACATCACTTTTTGTCACCTGACTTCAGTTCCCATGCTAAACCAGAAACTAATAGAATTTAACATCTCTGTGTTACAAATACATATCTCTCAGATGTTTGCCAGATCTTGGAAGTCATAAAACAATAAAACACTTTATAGTTTAAACATAGTAATTACTTTTCTTTCAAGACAATAGAAAAACTTCTAGCTCTAGACATTGTGTCTTCTATTGAACTGAAAATAAGAAATAACATCCTTTGTTTATGGCCAAGCTATAAAGTAACTTAACCTCAATTATTCCCAAGTTTTGCAGGTTAATCTTCTATGTTCCAGCAGGGTATGCTGTGGTTACATTCTTGAAGCTCAGTACATAACATAAAGTTCTGTATAAATCATATCAATATTCACAAATGACACAGAATTATTTACAAAATTCCAGATAGCTGGGCTGGCAATGTGACATGTTACACAGAAACATTTTGAAATAAGCAGTAGCGTAATGTCCTAGCAAGCTATCATTTGTGGATATAGAATAAATGCAACTAAGCCTCTGAATACCATTTATGATATACATTTTACTTTCTAGTCTGTTTATTTTACACCCAGATGAACTAGACTACTAGGGTTCTTTCACTTTTTTTCAGTTACTAGCTCTGCTTGCTACTAACTACCAGAAATTTCATTTGGCCCCTGGAATATTTGTTTTGGGAATGGTCGTTAAATATGTCCTCATTTATGCAAAACAGTGACAAAATATATAAATGGTAACTCCACATCAACCAGTCACTTATTAGTGGCAAAGCAGCAAAACAAAAGTAGCCATAACTAAAAGTAAGCTTGTGCATGTACAATTATTGACATTTCTTAACCAATTTTATTTGAAACTAAAGGTTTTAGATACAACAGTGGGGCCAGTTACAAGTTAGGAAGTGGTTGGAATGAGAAAGGAGAGCTCAAAACCTTTCTCCCCAGCAAACTGTGTGCGGCATTGCTAAAGCTATGAATTAATTTATTCTTAATATCTTTTCATATGGTTGTCAAATGTATTGATTTTCTATCCCAACAGTAGCTACAAAAATGAAATATTAGCATAGTGTTAAAAGAGAGAGAGAGAGAGGGAGAGAGAGAATAAGGGAAAATTAATCTCACATTTTTTAAAACAATTTCTGAAGAGTTTTTTTTTTTGAGAGATGGTATATATCAAATGATTGTTTCCAAGGCTTAGAAAACCCTGCATTTTTCAAATATATTACAGCAGGTATGCTTCTACTTTTACTTTTAAAATTAGAATCAGATTCCATTTACATAGACCATGCAACTGTTAAGAAATACTTGACAGCCAAGGTAGCTGGTTTATGTGTGTGTACACATATGGATTGGGGGAAGGGGCACTGTATCGAACTCTCAAGCATTTTGTGTTGTCCCCGCAAGACTGTAACTCAAGGTATTGTGTGATACCTGAGTCAACAGGAAGTCAGGTGGCCAGCATTACCAGAGCGGGAAAGAAATGAAAAACAGACAACTTAAACATTTTATTACAGAGTTGAAAATTATCAAAGCTCTTTAGAAATAGCAGGTAGGAAATGACTGCACACAGGGAGCCATATTGTTTCTATCAATTATCTATCTTCTGTGTAGTACACCATGGCTTGATGACCTGCAAAACTGAGAGGAAAAGCCCTGTTTCCAAACAGGCATGGGCATCCTCTAAATAAATTTGATGATGGAAGTGAGAGCTGGTAAATTGAAACAAGAGGAACCACAACGAAGATTCCACTAGTATACTGGTGCCTGTAGTGAATCAGGTCTGCCTCTTCTGTAATGTCTCATCTACTAGTGCTTTGTCTCCACACTTGTATGCCATTCTTGATTACATGGAAAGTAATGAAATGGAAGGAGAGATTTACAGAGCATAACAGCTGCCTGGCTACAGACTTAAGTACTGATCTCTTAAAACAAATCAGCTAGATTACTCTACATCATGCATATACATCTTACTAAGTACAAAAAAAAAGTGGACAAAACTCAAATGCAGTGGCATCTGATATTTTTAGAGCAAATGTCAATTACTGCTAACCAGATTTCTCTTGTTTTGAACGGCTACTGAACTACTGTGGGCTGTCATATCAGTAAGATTGTTGCAGACAGGGAACAGCTGGGTACCCAGACAGACAACTAGCAAAACTAAGCAAAAATGCAGAAAAAGCAGATTAACAGTGAGCAGTGTCAGTGTAACAGGTATAGGGCTCCCCTCTGGTACAGAAGTATGTGGGTTCTACTCCCACAACACAGAGATGGATTCTGACACTGCAGTGCAGCATAAGATGGGGGGGGTTGCTGCTGTCCTGAGTGTGTCATCCTTTGGATGAGATGTTAAACTGAAGCCCCATTTGCCTGAGATGGTGGCCGCTCAGGTGGATGTAAAAGATGTAAAAGATCACACGGCACCTATCAGAAAAGAGAAGGGAAAGTTCACAGATGCCACTGGCTGTATAAATACTACCTTGGATCTACTCTAAAAAGAGGTTATTACCCCAGTGGGATTAACCTGTTCAACAAAAGCTAAATATATAAATTAAAAAAACAGAGTGAATGACCCACTTCCACAAATATGTTTCTGATTAAATTTACTATTTTTCTTTAGCTAATAATAGACATTACACAGATGTAATGTTTGTAACAAACCTTATTTTTTGTTAATTCAATGAGACCATCTTAATGGTCCTTGCATGCTCTTTTTTTAACCACACATATCTAACATATGACCAAAAAAAGTCAAGGTAAATAAACCCTATCATTTTCCTACAGTTTATCTAATTTTCCCCAGGCAGTCAATCAACAAACAGTACAGCTGCAGCAGTTACACCAGTAGGGTATATGTACATTTTATGCATTTGCCCAGATAGCATTCCCAGCCTTCCCAGCTTTGCTGTATCCCCCCAGGAGGGAGGCTAAACATCAACTGAATTTTTCCTTTCTTGCAGAAGAAAGGCTGTTTCACAGAGAAGAGTATGTGTTATCCTTAAACAATTCCAATAAGAAAATTGGTCCGGTTATTCTGTTCTATGCCATTGAGACCACCAGCAGGCTTACGTGCTGAGTGTAGTAGTTAAAAGATGTAAATTGCTATTTCTGTCTAGTACCAAAAAACATGTCTTGTTCTGAAGTGGTCTACAAGGGGGGGGGGGGGGCAAAGGAGTTCAGTAACTGGCTAACAAAGGCAGACTAAGTCAAGGTGATAATGGATATAAGGTGTTAGAATAGCACATAGGTATAAAAGGAGTGTGGCATTTAAAATGGAAGCACAAGGTAGCAGCTGGCCAGGGAACAGACAGACAGCACAGGCTAGAGAGGTGAGCTTCCAACCACAGCAAAACAAAAGGAGTACTGGTAGCTCTAGTAAAGAAGAGTAAGACGGGGGGTAATCCCCCACAGTAGCAGGTAGTTTGATAGAAAAATGGGTTGATGTAGCACAGGGAGTGGCAGACACAGTGGTCATCAAAGAAATGTCGGACCACCCTCTACTGTAACTGTAAGAGTAGAGCTATAGGAGTACCATTAAATACCTTCACAATTCCATTCCTGGTTATTTATTTACCGGCGCATCAAACATATTTAAATACTTGGTGGCTTTTACGTTTTTCTGAGTATCTGTGATAGTCCCATTCTGCTACAATCTGTAAGCGGTAGCCTTTGTGGATTGTGTGTGTAATACTCTTCATTTTTGCAGCACCAATAGCTACCATATTAAGCTACTGTAACCTTATTTATATGATCTTAGGTAGAAGCAAATGTTACTGCCAACTGCATTACTTCTGCATTTTCTCCTCACATTTTTTTCCTAAGGCAAATACATTCCTGTTTCTGACTAAGACTTGCATGCAAATATCTACTTGCTTACGTTCCCATCGTTATAATCATGCATTTTATCTCATATACAAACATTAGCCTCTCTCACTTAACACTGGATGTATATGGAGAGAGGTTAGAGAAAGAACTACCCATTTCACCTGCATGTGCTTGGCCATAATATTGATGTGACAAGTATTCAGTCCATACCTTCTCATATGTGTCATTCCTGCTATGCCTCATACATCATGTTGTAAATAACCAACCAATGCTTAAAAACTAAAGGGTTCACAAAACAGCTGCAACTATATTTCAGTTTTTAAGGCGCTGTTCTTTTTGCCTTCTACTGTATGTCACACACACCTTACTTTAATGTCATCAGATCAGCCAAGATTACCTTATTTTAGGGGCACTTAATTCTGGTTTTCATTAAAATGTAGTTTTGATTTCATAATATGAAATTTATGAATTAAATACATGATTTTTAAATGTAATTTCTCATTACATTGATTTTATTATAATTTTCTTCTGAATCTCTCTCTCTTACACAAACACACACACACACACACACACGGGTGTGTGTGTGTGTGTGTGTGTGTGTGTGTGTGTGTGTGTGTGTGTGTGTGTGTGTGTATTAGACTCTAAGTAACAAACACCCAGTAAAGCAAGTTGACAGTATTATTAATAATAAATATGACCAGAAATACAGCTTGTGGTGAATTAGTGTTCTGGCTTAAATTGCCAAAGTCCATGAAAATTGCATGTTTTTTCAATAACAGGTCCACATTTGAGATTTACTAAAATTTTCCTAGATAAGTGGAACATCTGTGTACTTATAAACAGTCACTCACAGGGTCTTTCAATATTGTTTCAGTAACGGCCTAAATATGTGATGCACACACAACTAACAGATTTGTCAGTATCTAATATTTGCAGAACATGTGTGTTCTTTATAACTTATCATTGTTGGTAAGAAGCATAGATCCTGAGTGAGAAATTATGTTCCTCCAGGCTGGGTATTTTCCCATCTCTTCAGCTGAATTATTTTTGTGGGGGTTCCTTCCTTGCAGAGCTAGAGCTGTTTTAAAGTTAGGAACATGTCTGATCTGTCCAACTCCTGCTCCATAGGATTTTTATTTCATTTTACCATGCTGTAAGGCTTATTAACCCCACTACATGGGATTCCATTTATAATACTTCCGAATTTGTAAATATTTTTTATAGGTAGCTTAGGGTCTGCTTGCTTGCTTCGGAGCTGTGATTTTGTACATTCAGGATGGTATAATAGGTATTAAGTTAGGTCACAGTGACCTATTTTAGGGGTGAGTTTATGAATCTTTACTTTCCCTTTTCCAAACTGTTAGCCTCATAGCCATGTATGTCATCCTATATTAATAAGTAATTTGATTTCTCTGTTTGGTTTAATTTTCAGTTGCTAAGTATTTAAATGAATTATTATTAACTAAAGGAATAGTTACACTCAATATGTTTCTGAATTTAGTACAGAGTAATGTAATTGCCACTTGAGTCTGTAAATGAGTGTACCTTGGGAAGCAAGCAGCCCCTAAATGATTCAAAGTGCATTTTTTGTCTTGTATCCCATATTTAACAAACCTACTAAGAACAGGAATCTTAATAAAACATATTTTTAGGCTGGACAGGTTAGAAAAGTAGTAGACTCAAAAAGACTCTGACTAATGTTAAAAAAAAACTAAGAAAAAGTCTAAAGAAGCTTGAATATAAAGTGTCTGCAAAGCTTGACAAAATCTTAAGAGGTACATCATATGAAGTTAAAATTAATAAACTTCTTTAAGCTCTTTGTTCGAATTTAGACACCCCTTCGCATTCCCTCACTACTGAGTAACATCTGTCAAAAAGAGTGACACAAATGATACCTTTGTTTCCAGATGCAAATATAGTGATGTCCCTATCAGCTTTAAGGTAGCAGAAGAACCACTGACTATTAAAGGGCAGCTTTATTTACATTAACTTCCTGCTCTGATCTTGACGATATCGGTGAGGGCAGAGGAATATTTCAGAGTTGTCAAGGAAGCAGTATAGGTACTCACTCAAAACATAAACAGATTTACTGTATGTCAGACCATGACAGGTTACCATCCAAAGTGCAGTCATAAGAAAAGGAAAAGTTTGCAGGCCTATTTGTCTGGCTCAGATGAAAAAATGCCTATATTTAAGAGAGGAAGTAGATAAAGATGCCAAACACATTACCTTCTACTGATAAAAGAAGCAGATGGATTATATACTCTTTCTCCTGACAAGCAAGATCTTTACAGAAATCTAAAGTGGATCCTGTTAATATTTTACTTTCTTTCACCCACACCAGAAGAAAACTGCAACAGCTGTCACACTACATACTCATAAAAAATGCAGAATGGGGAACAATTACACCTTTTCTAAATTAAGAGTTAAGATTATCAGCCACCCAACTCATACGGCTCAGTATCAGAGTTACCCTTTAGAACACTTTGTGGATGTTACACAATTATTACCTGATCTATACACTGACAGTATGTGCTTGAAACTAGCTGCATTTTGATCACAGGATATGCATTTGTCTTACAAAACATCTGTGATAGGTTCATAGGTTAGTACTCTGTGATCTAGGCATACCTCACTAAAACATTCTATCACAACTATTACTGTAAGAGGACATGCCTGATTCATGGTTTAACCACTGCCACAACACATCAAAGTTGACTATCTCATTAATATTGAGGTGTTTGTCAAGCCTATTGATGATCCACAAGCTAGCCTGTCCAACAAGTGGCCGTAGCCTACATTCATCCCCACCAAAAGTATTTCACTTAGCCCACTCCAAGCTGAAATTAAATGGTTTGAAAATTTTGAATGAAAAATATTTCTTATGTGATGTGTTCTACTGAAATTTTTAACTGTGCGTCTTGAAGAAATACAAAGCAGTAAATCCTGTTACCATTACATCAGATTATCAGATTTCTTCTGCTGAGTGAAACTACAGAGAGATCAGTAACATGTGTAAGTATAACTAATGTTAACTGCAATGCAATCAAGTTCTTTTTATTTGTACTTATAATTGCTTGGGGGAAAAAAACTCATAATACGACACTAGTTACACTAAGAATGGGGGTTGTCTTTTGCAGGCAAATTGTTTATTTTTCTCCAGTCCCTTTAAGATGATCATTGATGATAGCTGACACTGAGGCAATGTATTTTTCCAACAGCAAGACGTTTAGATACATTACTGTGATTGTTTTGTATTTTATCTGGCTTTGAAGACCAATAAATGAGTAAAATAATCTGAAATATGTTATTTTGGCCATTACATCTATATGAACACAATTAAACATCTGAGGTATACACAGTCAATACAATGGCTATAACTGGTAATTACAGAATCAGTCTGTAGATAAAAGTGACTGACCTGCTGTTGTATAATAGTTTAACAATTACTGATTTGGCTTTGAAGCACTGGTGTGCCTTTGTTCATAGGTTCATAGGTTGGTACTAGGCTATCAACCCTAGGGCCTATACAAGCCTAGCCATAACAATTCCCTGGCTATTTCTTCCCACGCTATTTACTTCCCTGGACCCCTGTCTAGCATGGCGACTGACATGATCCCCGGGGTGAATTTCCTTTCTCCCATCCAATCATCAAGGTTCCTTTTGAAGAGGACCAAAGAGGCACTCTGCTTGACATGTATGGGCAATCTATTTCAGAGTCTGGGGAGTCTCTGGGTCAGGAACCTATCCCTCCAGCTTGTTTTGTTTATTGTGATGACTAGGTTTAGATCCATGGAGCGTGTGGCTCTGAGGGATTGGGATTTCTTTAAGTGTAGCATGTCCAACAGCTCTGGGTTTGACATGGCCTTGTATGTTAAGCAAAGATCGCCTCTGAGTAGACGATATGCGACAGAGTATAGCTGGAGTTTTTTAAGGTGGTCAGCATAGGGCATCTGCTTTAGGCTTGTGATTCTTTTAGTGAGGTATTTCTGTGGCCTGTCCAGTTGTTGCAGATGTCTTGAGAGGTACATACCAAACAGAGCATTGTATTCTATAATGGGTATAATGAGGGATGAGTACAGTGGGACAATGACCTCCTTTTTTCTGGATGAAAAGCCCTTAGTGATGAGGTGTGCCACATAGAAGGATTTCCTAACTGTTGTGGCGATGTGGTTATCGAAGGTGAGACCACTGTCCACCTGTGTCACTAAGTCTCTTATCAAACTTTTGGTGTTTAGTGTACTGCCTCCTATATGGTAATTCACGGATACATGTTTTTCCCAAAGGGGATAACTTTGTGTGAAAAACATTGAAATATAATACTGTGACTGTTATTTTTTTCTTTCACAGTCATTACAATTAAATATCAGGGGATGTACTTATTTATTACTTATTTTACTGGATTAGTACACTGATCACAATAGATTTTGCATACTCCTGAGGGAAGATACCCCCCTAAAAAAAAAAAAAACAGAACTGATCCACAAATACAGATTAATCTCACAGGACACAGAGAGAAAATGTTATAAACAGAGGAGAAAAATGTGGATTAATTTTAGAAGTAAATATGGGAGCTAGGCAAGGAGCAGAACAGAATGTGAAAGTAGAAGTGATGTAGGAGGTACATGGTGTGTCCAGTGGAAAAAGCACTTGCAGTCAGATTTTTTAAGGAAGTGTCTTTTGAGCTGTGCTCTGAAAATGGGGCAAGAGGAGATTTCTTTTAGGTGAGAGGTAATGGACTGCCAGAGTTTAGCTTCAAGAATGGAGAAAGAGTAGAGTTTGGTCTGGGAAGTCAGAGGTTGTGGGGGATATTTTATTATGGAGTTTGACGGTAAGAGGTAGTTTGAAATGAGAAAACCCTAGGAGTAGTTCAATGCTTTAGGTGATTGGGAGTCATCACACTTTAGACAGGGTGATGCAGTATTGTCTGGAAGATGTTAAAAATGACTCATCAGATTTTTTTTATGACCTGGTGCAGTGGATGAGTTTTTAGAGGCTGTGGCTATGATGGGGAGCTTGTATTCATGTTATATTTGAGGTATATTGTGACAACCATACCCTGGCCCAGCAATCAAGGAGCCTCAATCCTCACCACTAACACCAGGGACGTTGTCTCATAGAACAGGAAAGTATGACTAACATACACAGTAAAGTATAATTTCCCTTAAGTGCACACAGAGATCACAGTCAGTCTGGGGCTGGTTGCTCCCTTGCTCACCAGGTCCCCAGTAAGACTCCCCACTGGCACAGCTATAGGGTCCAGGTCTCAGCCTAACTGGGCAAGCTAAAACCTCCAGTACCCTCTCTGTCCAACCAGTGCTTCATGTCCCTGCCAAGTAGCTGACACAACACACACACTTTGAGATAAGTATTTATACAACTTCACAGACACTCCTGGGAAAGGTTGAAACAGATTCTCCAACGGTGCCCCTTTACCCAGACTATACAGTAGTAATTACTGCCACCACCCAGTTAATAATATCAGCTACTAAAAGGCACTTAAAAGGGTGTCCAATTATTACTGTGCAATATTAATATCCAATGGTAGTATGACTAAACAGCCTCAAGGCTTAATTTGGAGTGGCTTAGACAGTAAACTCTATAAATATGCAATGTATTCTAGAGCTTATCTCTACACAAAGCAGTCACAGGTAGAAGGTTTTAAAAATATTTAATAATAAATAATTAAAACACAAGACAAAACTTCTACACAGCAGATATATCTAAGAGTTCACAGATCACAAAGAAACCTAAAATAATACAGTAGGACAGGTCTGATTACACAGAAAAATACTTAATCTAACTTTCTAATCTTTAGCTAATCGTAAGAGAAAACACAGTGCTACAATCCTACTTACATACATAAAGAGCATAGGCAGCGTTGGGTTAAATGTCCAAAGTCAAAATGCTCTCCAGTCTCTCTCTCAGACATAGTTTATAAAACGTCACTAACAAACATGTCTCTGGCTCCTCCCCAGATTACATCATGTTGACACTTAAGTTTTCCCAGTATTCATATTGCATCATCTTGACACCTGCTCTGAGCTCCCAGGCTAATAGAAACTCCATTTACATTATTTAGCAAGCTAACACCTGCACAGGAGAATACAACGCTAAAAGGCATTTCACATATACACTCTAGCAATTAGTCCTTAGTTAACACAATAGACAGAATGTCTTCAGCCAGCCTGACTGGAACCAACTTTAAAGATCAAAAAATGTCATAAAATCATTTCAATTTCAAAAGACACATTTGAAAGGCTTGACTTAGTTTTTCTTTACAGCAAGGGGGCAATGTTGTAACAATCTTGAAGTTCACATTTTAGTGTTTTTCTTTCATTTAAAAAGACATGTCTGTATTTTACATTTATTTATACAAATGATAGAATTATGTATTAAATTTTATTTGACTAGGCTGGCAGCCTTCACCCATCTCTCCCCAATCGTCATGTGTATATAGACAGTGTGTTTTTTGGAAGGTTGTGGAGTAACCACTTGTATACGAAAGCAGAGGCAATGCACAATTTCTTTTAAAACAATTATTGATACATGCTTATTTGGGGACTGCACTGTAAGTGTCTGAGAGCAAGTTGAATACATTAATGTTAATAATACTTATTTTACTTCATTCCAGTTATACTGTAGAAGTGAATCCATCAATGTCATTAAACATTGGTTCTTTATCCTGGACTGAGATGGTACAGTACTTTGACTCTACATAGCACTCTAAAAGTAGCTTCTTATCATAACTACAGTTATTTCAGCAGTGACAGCAGAAGTTTTCAGAAAGCAAAGTTTAAATTCCATATATGAAACTCAAAACTGTAAGAAATTAATTGTTTTAGAGAGGGTTATTTGTCCCCTGTACTCCCAAAATCAGTGACTATGCCCCATACATCCTTGCTACTCATATATACTGCTTATGAGATCACTATATTTGGAGAATGGAGAAAGCTCCAAAATATCAGTCTTGGACCTAATATACATTTTAGCTAAAATATCAATTACAATCTCAATTTCAGTCTTTGAGATATCAGCTGGTGTTCATACAAAGGAGCAATATGTTAGACAATGATAATGTGGTCTCCTGAACCTTGTTGACTCTAAATTGTGTGTCCTATAAGGTAAAATGGTGGATAACCCTGTGATAAATGAATTACAAAACATGAACATTTAATGGCAGAGGTGAAACTTGTGTACTGTACCAACATCTCTCAATATTTCAGAAACATACCAGCTCCTGAAATGGTCTTAAATAGCTGCAGAGTATTCAGCAGTAGGGAATATATCCATGAAAATGTTTTAGATGGACTTAAAATTCTTTTTTCTTTTAAAGTAGCCAGGTTAACGCTATATGGAATGTAAACTCTCTTATTCTCTAATCACAGCAACAGATTATTTAGGCTTTTAAGTTCTGCAGCCATTTCTAGAGGGTTATGTAACAGAATTTTGTGAACCTCCTGCACCATAATTATCTTGTACACACCGGAAAAGTTATGAATAGTTAAATGGCTAAAGTGCCAATTTAGGATCAGTCAGTAAGATTGCATTCATTGTTACGGTTAGAAATAAGAATAATAACTAGAGGCCAGTGTCAGATGTGTCATGTAAGAACACATTTAAAGTGACTGGGGCACTTTTTTAATTTGTCGTTTCAGTGTGTTATCATATGTCAGTGTTGCATGCCATCTGCATTTCCTGCAGTCTTAAGATATTATAAAGCTTTGTTATTCTGCTGCTTCTGAAATTTGGATTTATTCATTCTAAGAAACAAGCCCAGGATGTTGATGTCTTCAGTGTTTCAGCTGAATTAATTGTTTCATTTTGTAGATTTATTTTACATATTCATTTATGAAAGCAAACCAGAAGTAAATAATTGATTCTGGCACCCTGCATTGAAAAATTACACTTTTATTTTAAATGAAATAGATGGACCCTAGTAAGGTTGCTTATAATCATATTCCTGAACTGTCTGTCTGCAAGAGTAATCATTTAGTTTAAGTCACAGTTAAACAATAGACCTGTTTAGTAAAATTTGTTAACCTCTGCACTAAGTTGTACAATCTTGGATAAGTTGTACAGTAAAATCTCATTTAACCAGCATCCATGGGGATTGATAGATGCCAGGTAAGTGTTTCTGGTTGCTTGATAGCCGCTTTGTGATTTTAGATCGGCTCATATACCGACATACGAGCCAATCAAAACTGCCAGTTGCTTGGGAGTGTCGGTTCTGGTTAAGGGAGACTCTACTGTACTTAGTAAAGGGATGCAGAGAAAGATTCCCAAGCATGAAGAATTTGCATTAGGCTATCTAATATACATATCATAAAATGCAGCAAAACTAGTTTCCAATTGTTTCAGATATGCTGTTACTGCTCCTCTGCCTAGGGTTCCTTAACCACCTGTAGCTACAGATTACAAACCTGCTGCTAATATTGCCCCCCAGCAAAAATTCTTTAAAAAATAACACATGAACTAATCTTGGAGTACATATGAAAATATGACCAATAAACAAGTTTTTGTTTTGTTCCAAGTATAACACTTTGACAAATATGGTCTCACTAACTAACCAAATTCTTTCTGTCATTCAAAAAGTTAGCAGGGGCTATATATCTAGATTGAACATGGTCTTATATAAAAGCTGACCACACTTTGTTGTTAGCAAACTAGCTAGACTTTTTTTTTCTGCTGAATTTTTACAATGGTTTCAGGACTCCCTAGCAAATAAAATATTTGCAATAGTAACATTACTTGCATGAAGTCAGTAATCTTTGCTAAAGAGTTCCTAAGGGATCAGTGCTCATACCTCTTATTTTCTCACTAAATACATAACCTGTCTGGGATCTTCTCAAATCAACTCTTTTCTTTATGTAGTAACCAGACTGAAAAGTGACTTATTCTACATTTGGAACTACTAATAAAAAGTCTCAACTCTCAAAAGTCTACTGTAATGTTGTTTGGTACATAGAAAAAGAAACGGGTAAATCACATCTTCTGTTTATCATATTTCTGGTATTCTACTGCCCTTCATATCACAACAAACGTATTTTGACATAATTCTTCATCAAATTCTTTGTTTTAAGTCACAGACTAAACTATTTATTTCCAAAGTATTGAATCAGCCCAAAGCTGCTTACAGAATTTCCCTTCTAACTACTGAAGCACACAAAGTAATAACAATTAATGCACTAATACAAGACTTCTAGTATGCACTGCTAGTTAATGGCCCAATACACTTTCTATTATAGCCAACAGATAAGAGAGTTCCTAAGATTTATCCCAAGCCACTTACAAACATCATCACTGCTGTGCCATTCAAACCACAAAATGGCTACAGATGTTGGCTACAGCCTATTTTCTGCTAAACAATTTAACATTTACATTGATTAATGGAAGATACTGTCTTCCAGTTGCTAACATCCTCATTTTTTTTAATTTTTTCAAGTCTTTTGGGTTTCTAATGCCATAACGGGAATGTATCCCATTTCTAAGTCAAAGTACGATTAAAGTCCATGAAATTAATATTGTTTCAATCTTTGATGTTAACCGAAAGTTCTCTTTGCAGCACCTGCAATGTGCCCAGTAATGACTCCTTCTGCAATTTGTATGGAGTTACATGTATTGACAACATATCCAAGTATGATTGTAAATTCTTTTTTTAAAAGACCTGTTGCCCCTACTACTACTGGAACTGTCTGGGTATCCTTCTTCCACATTGCCTTGGTTTCCGCCTGCAAATCCTGATATTTTATGACCTTGTGTGTTTCCGTATGTAAGACACTATAGTCACTGTGCGTGGCAATTTCAGTGATCAGTGCTACTTTTGTCTTATTTTCATGGACTACTGCATCTGGTTTTCTCACATCTATTTTTTGAAGTGTTGGTAGCAGGTGATCCCATGTGATATGAACTTAATCATTATCTATGATGCTTTGTGACTCATGTTTCTAATGTTTTTCAGTCACTTCAGTTCCATAATGTTTGCACAATCCCCAGTGCAACAGTTTTGCCACATTATTATGCCTTTCAGTATACAATCCGTCTACCATTAGTATATCACAACCAGCTACAAGATGTGCAACTGTTTCCAGTTCTGTTTTGCAAAACATACATTTGTCCATTTCTCCCACATATTCACTGGACTTTGTAAACCACTGTGTATGTAGTCCACTATCTTGGGCTGCCGATATTAACCTTTCATCTTTTGTTTTAAATTCACCTCTCCTTAACCATTCCTGCATTTGATCTTGATCAACATAAGGTTGCTCCAAGAGTTTCCTATACTTGCAGCTGTATTTATGCATTTTCCACATTTCTTGCCTTCTCATCTGATCCTTCACTTTATATTCTTTGTTTTGTTTTTTGGCACATTCATTTGCTGCCTGATTTTTATCTACTTCTGATTTTATTTCCATTCCCGCTTCACTCCAATTTGTTTCTGCTAAACGAAGCAGGGAAGTCATCTTAAACTTTGACTCCTCATGTTTAAAAACATTCACTACATTTGGGTCTTGTAAAGTCAACAGATATGTGTGCAGTCCCACGACAGGAGATCTATATATGTAATCAATTTCGAACAGGCCCATACCTCCTTCAGAACATGGGATATATAATCTTAGTATGTACTGATTTTTATAAATCATTTGATGAGCTTTAAGCATGCTTCTTGTTTTTCTGTGTAACCTGTCCAACATGTTTTGGGTCCAATCAGTCATTCCAAAGCTGTAAGTTAAGACAGGGAGAGCAAATTGGTTTATAGCTTTGACTTTGTTCCTAGATGCCAGTGCTGTTTTTAGTATTAATTTAAGCCTTCTAAAATATCCCTTACTGAGTTTTATTCAAATTTGTTCATGTTTTATTGTTGATCCTTCATCATTTCCCAAATATTTATACACTCCCTCTTGTACAAGTTCTTTTATATCACATTCCTTTCCCAAACTGATGTTTTCTTGGTGCTGCAGCTTTCCTTCTTTAAAGGTTGCTTTTGCACATTTATCAAGACCAAATGATTTTTATAACATCTGAAAAAGTTTTAACCACTTGCAGTTGTGCATTCCGTTCCTCATCTGATGAACAGTGCAGTTTTAAATTATCTACAAAAAGATGAGAAGTCTTTATACTTTGTTGTTTTCTAGGAGCCAAATTATAGACATGCCCTAATCTGTTAAGTAGACAGCTTAATGGGTTAAGGGTAAGACAGAATAACAGCTGTGATAACTAGTCACCCTGGAATATCTCCCTTTGAATTTTTATCCCTGGAATAATAATTTGTCCTTTATCATGGCTTAATTGCAACGTGGTCTGCCACTCTTTCATGGTCACTATAATGTAATTGATCAGTGTAGGGTGTATCTTACACATTTTTAAGCACTCTTTTATTCATGAATTTGGGATACTGTCAAATGTTGTTTTATAGTCAATTCCTGCCATACTTAGATTCTTCCCCTTTTTACAGTTCCCCATTATGACTTTATTTAGCAACAAATGGTCAGCATCAATACTGGTGTATAATTTATATGTCATCGGAAGGCAACTTATTGGTCTATAATTTTTAGGATAACTTGCAGGTTCGCTCTTAAGTAGGAACAGTTTTTCCTGTTGTTAACCAGGCTGGTGTCTGTTCGTGGTGTGCATATAAATAGTTTTTAATCATGGCTAAATTTTCACACAAAGATGCTAATACTTTCAGCCAGAAGTTAGGTACTGTAGCTGGGCTTGGGGTTTTCCAACTGAAGGATTTTCTTAACTTTATTTCAATCTTTCTGGCCATTACTTCATCTCATTTCATATCCTGTACATTTGAACTTCTTATTCTTTCTTTTATTTCTTCTATCCATTTAGCATCTTTGTTATGTTCCACAGGATCTTCATAGATATTTCTCCAAAATGTATATATTTCTTCTTTTTTGGGTGGCCTTTCAATTCTCTTTGCCTTGTTTCCCAATTCTCTATAGAACTTTTTGGGGTCATCAACAAATTGCTTATTTTGTACTGTTCCTTTGTATTTATCTGCATATCTTCTAAGTCTGTCTGCCTATGCTGAGATTTTTAGTTTATTTGCAAGAGTACAAGATAGCAAACCAGCACCTGCAGGACTGCATGGATAAGGCAATCCCAAGCAAAACAAAGACTCTTTGTACCAAAGGCAAGCGTCCAGTCTGGTGGACCCCAGCCATAAACAAACTCTACAACAAAAGGAGGAAGCTACTACAAGATAGAGCAAAATCCTTAAAAGGTAAGACACCCTTGATCACTATAAGTAAAAAACTAAGAGCTCTCATAAAATCATCCAAAGCAAATTTTGAGAGAAAAATAGCTAAAGACTCAAAAGACAATCATAAGGCCTTCTTTAGCTATGTTAGAAACCTGGGAGGAAGCTCCCAGATATGCTCAGAACTATTTCAAAATGATGTGAAGATTACAGATCCTACAGACATTGCCAACATACTGGCTGACAGGTTCAGTGCAAACTTCTCCCCCCCTCCCCCCCAAAAGGAGAGATATTTATACCAAGCGATTGCAGCCCCCCAAACATCTCCAATGCCCAAGTGAGAACTGCTCTCTCCAAAGCAAAAAACACAGCATCCATGGGACCTGATGGTGTCCCCGACTGTGTGCTCCACGAACTCAATGAGGAATTAAACCCACAGCTAGGACAGCTGTTTAATCATAGTCTTACCTCTGGATACGCACTCCAGGAGTGGCGCACTGCAACTGTGGTCCCACTTCACAAAGGCGGTGCCTCCACCGACCCTGGAAATTACCGGCCCATTAGCTTGACAAGCCTTATCTGCAAAGCCATGGAGAGGATCATAATGGACCTCATAAATAAAGACATAGGGAATTTGCAGACTTTGGATCCATCCCAGTTTGGCTTTGTCAAAAGCAGATCATGCCCACTAAACTTGGTTGACTTTTTCGAAACAGTCACCAAAGCCATTGATGAGGGAAAGGCAGTCCATACAGCCTACCTCGATCTGGCGAAGGCCTTCGATACAATACCCCACTCGGGTATCATTGAAAAACTCATCAGCTTAAATGTTAACCCATACATCACAAGATGGGTTGCAAACTGGCTGAGTGACAGAACCCACAGGGTCAGAGTTGCTGGCGCCATGTCAGACTCAAAGCCTGTCACAAGTGGTGTACCACAGGGCTCAGTCCTGGGCCCACTCTTGTTTGGCATCTACTTTTCCAAGTACAAGCAAACACAGGAGGGTTATGGCTGACAAAGTTTGCAGATGACTGCAAACTGGGCCATAGTAGAAAACACATCTGACACAGATATCCTTCAGAAGGGTCTCACAGAAACGGATAACTGGTGCCAGAGCCATGGCCTAAAGTTAAATGCCAAAAAATGCATAGTCATACCCTTCGGGAAAAACAAGGTTACCCCTAGCTACCAAATAGGTGGCAATCCACTGAGCACAGAAGAAGTTATCAGGGACCTGGGACCCAGGTTGATAGTAGTCTGTTATTCGACACCCATGTAGCTAAAGTAGTTAGGAAGACCTTCTACATTGCCCACCTTATCATGAAGGGATTCTCATCTAGATCAAGGGAGGTCATAGTCTCCTATACTCATCACTCATCAGACCAATGATTGAGTACAATGCCCCATTCGAATGTATCTGACCCGACACTTGCAGCAGCTGGAGAGGCCACAAAAGTTCCTCACCAAAAGGATAAAGGGTCTCAAACATCTGTCCTATGCTGCCGACTGAAAGAACTCCAGCTCTATTCAGTCGCTTACCGCTTGCTCAGAGGTGACCTTTGCCTAACATACAAGGCCATGTCAAACCCAGATTTGATGAATATGCTTTACCTCAAAAAATCTAGATCCGTCAGAGCCACAAGGGCGGGAGACTTAAACCTCGACACGGCTATTAATAGGACGTGCTGGAGGGATAGATTCATCACCCAAAGACTCCCTATGCTGTGGAATAAAATCCCGGTATATGTGAGGCAGAGCACCTCGCTGGCCTTGTTCAAGAGAAATCTTGACCAATGGATGGGAGATCGCAGATATACCCCAGGGATTACCTCAGTGTCACTGCTCAACAGAGGCACAGCAAAATAATGGGTATAGTTCCCCATACTAAAGGGGTGGCGTAAGCCACAAAACTATGGGCTAGGCTTGTAAATGCCCTCGGGCAGATAGCCTAGTATGAACCTATGAACCTATGAACCTATAGATCCTGATCTGCTCTAATAATGTGCATTGCTTTTATCACATCTATCTTTCTGAGTATTTTTGTTGACTTGTTCCCTCTTCTATACTCTTCTAACAGTGACACTTCTTGTCTTAATTGCTTTATAGTTTTCTATATTCAATACTTCTATGATGGTATTTGATTTCTCCCCTTCCTTTCTCTTACTATCCTGTGTTCTTCTGGTAGAACATTATCTGCTATTAATTTAGCTGCACAGTAATATATTCTGTTTACTTCTGCTATATCACATGGATCTCTATGGACAGTGGGACGACCCACAACTGGACCAGTAATCAAGGAGCCTCAATCCTCACAACTGGCAGCAGTGGGGGATGTACACTGGGAGGATAACAGGTACACACACAGTATTTCCAAATGCTCCCTGCATCAACTGCAATTTCCCTTAAGAGCACACAGAGACCACAATCAGTCCAGCCTGGTTTCTCCTCTTTCTCCAGATCCCTAGTAAGACTCCCCACTGGCACAGCTATAGAGCTGAGATCTCAGCTGAGTAGCCAAGCCAAACCCTTCAGCACTCTCTCTGTCCAACCACTGCTTCGTGTTCCTGCCCAAGTAGCTGACACACACGCACAGACACACACACACACACACACACACACACACACACACACACACCCTTTAAGGTTGTATTTACATTCACACACACACCTGGGAAAGACTGGCACAGGTTTACTCTACGCCCCCTTCTGCCAGACTATAAGGTAGTTATCACTGCAACCAGGAAACTCCTTATCAGCTACTTTAAGGCCCTTAACAAATGGTGTCCAATCTTACTGTGTAATATTAATATTAATACAAATGGTAGTTTGGCCAAGAGCAAGGCTATTAGGGGTGGCCCACACAGTGTCACCAAATAAATATGCACATACTCTGAAAACTTAAATATCTCTAGACAAATCAGCCACAATGAAATGTTTAAGTATATTTAATAATAAATAATAAAAGAACAAGGAAATACTCAGTATGTATTGACAGTGACATCAGAGTTCAAAATCACAGGAAATATTTAAAACAACATTGTAGGACAGTCTCAAATAAATAAAGAAAATATCTACTCTAAGCTTTGCTATAATCCTGACTATATCTAAGAAAATTATACTATTCCCTAGTAACTTACTTCATCAGAGCAAGGCAGATGTGTGATGAATGGTTGTTGCCAGGTCCAAGATAGAATACAGAATGCACTGTCTCTCTCTCAGACAGTTCTCAAATTAATATCTCAAATATTACTGCTGGGATAGCTTGCAGAATGACATCATTTCTTGCCATCTGACTCCATCCCAGGTTAAACCCCACTGCTGAAAGCTGGCAGTATTTAGTATATACCTGTGAAAATGCTTAGACCTCAGATCTTTGGCATATACTGGAAGTCATAAAACAATTGTATTCCTTCATACTTTCGGAGGTAGTAATAAGTTCACTCTGAAGATAATATAAAAAGCTTTTCATCACATACTGGACCAGTAATCAAGGAGCCTCAATCCTCACAACTGGCACCAGTGGGGGATGTACACTGGGAGGATAACCGGTACACACACAGTATTTCCAGATGCAACTCCCTGCATCAACTGCAATTTCCCTTAACAGCACACAGAGACCACAGTCAGTCCAGGCCGGTTTCTCCTCTTTCTCCAGATCCCTAGTAAGACTCCCCACTGGCATAGTCAGCTGCAATGAAAACTAAAAGATACCATCTTTTATTGCGTAGCTGTAAAGTTATTTAATTTACGCCATTTTTCTGAAGTTAACCTCCTGTATTCCAGCTTCCACTGTTAAAATATATACATTTAAACAGTTACAATAATGCATATACATTTCTGTTCTATTCCAGTAGGGCACACTGTGGTTACATTTCAAACAGCACTTTGCAAAAACCATTTCAACACACACTTCTGTACCAGCAGTTTGAAATACACATGACATACAATTCTAATGCATTTGTAACACACACATCTTATATAAATCATGTTGAAACTCACAAATGACATATAATTATTTACAAAATTCCAGAGAGCTGTGCTGGCAGTATCCCCCTTTGTCACAGACAGTGCTAATTACTGTGTTCATTTGTTTTATCAAAGTTCTAACTTTTGGGGTTGTATTGACCTTCTGCAGTCTGTTTCTTTCATTGGTCTTAATATGTCCATCTATTTCTATTAAATCAAGCAACTCTTCCCTTAGCTCATTTTCTTCTAAACTGAGGACACATTTTTTGTTCTCTGTTTCCTGTGGGCACTCTGTAGAAAGTTCCATAGCATCTTCCTGTGGCACATTCTCTTCAATGTCTTCCTGTGTCATCCATTACTCTGTGATATGGGAACTCACTGGCCTATCTCTCCTCAACATTGACTGCATCAGAGTTGCCAGAGTTTCATGTTTCTTCCCTTGCTGTCCAGATCCAAATGAAAGTTTATACTGGTTTCCTGTGGAAGTCTTCAAAATATCTTCATATGGCAACCAATCAGTTGCTTCCCGTTCCACTAGTTTCGCCTTAATTTGGATGTCCATTACTCTATCCTGCTGTGGTGTTTTCTGAGTTAGATTTTCTGTACTAAATCCTTCACTTCGCAGGTACTCCATAACCTCAGTTTCTATTTCTTTAACTTCTCCATTACTAATCTTCTTTTCTACTTTTTCTCTTTGTTATATTTTTTTGTATTGTAAAGTTTTCCATGTCTGGATTCCTTTGCCTATATTTCTCTTCAAAATTATTTGGTTCTGCTCTATTTGTATTGATAAGTTTTGCTTTCTCCTTTGCATAAATATTACACTATATTAAATATCTTTTTATTTCCCATATCCATTTTTCTTCAGATGTTTCCTGATCTTCCTGTTTCTCCTTACTTTGGGGACTCGTTCCATCATGCTGTGATATAACCCATGTTGGTCTTTCTACACCAAATCCTTCACTTTGCAAGCATTCTCTCTTTGCGATATTATTTGTTTTATTGTGAAATTTTCCATATCTGGATGCCTTTGCCTTTATTTCTCTTCAAATATTTTTGTGGCTGCTGTTTTATTGATTAATTTGGCTTTCAACTTTGCATAAATATTACATCATATCAAATCTCTCTTTCTTTCCCATGTCCATATTTCTTTTTTATATACCTTTCAAAAATCTCTAGATTTTGTTGTTTATATTTTTGCACTTCCTCGGATGCTTCTTTTTCCAAACAGATCAAAGCTTCTTGGTCTATATAATGTTTTTCACAAATCTGTTGTATTAATGAACACACATTTTTATTTTAAGCTTCTCACAGTTTTTCTTGTAGAAGTATTTTTATTTCCTCTAATTTCTCTCTTAATCTTTTTTGTATATCTTGTGTCTGGAAATTCTGGGCTTCTTGTGAAATAGTAACAATACATAATTTCTTTCTTATCGTCAATAGTCCACTCTATTGTCTTTATGGCTCTTTGTTGGCCTATCAGTTTTTCTGATTTTTGTGAACTGCTACTACCTTCTACAGCAGGGGGGCATCCTCCCCCTGGGCCTGGCCTGGCCCCACTGTAGGAATGTTTCTGTATTTTGAGGATTCTGCACTGTCATTTTTTCCAGTCCTGGCACCAGTGCGCCTACCAGGACTGGACACTTTTTTATCCTGGGTCTTCTGCACCCAGCTATCTTTTTTAAATTTTTGACATACTTCTGTCCATGATTTATGCTATATAAAATACAACTATATATCAGTGTCATCTTGTCATCTTGGTGAGGTTTTGTGAAAAACAGGGTCCACCTCGTGAAGGTACTCACTAAGACTTGAGAATGAATTCAGCAATACTACTTTCCTTTGCTTTCTGGCTTATCATCTCTCCATTCGGACCACACATCCTCACTTTTTAATTTCTCCAAATCTTTTGGGTTTCCAATACCATGACAGGAATAGACCCCATACCTACGTCAAAGTATGATTAAAGTTCATGAAATTAGTATTGCTTCACTCTTTGGTGTCAGCCAAAGTTGCTCTTTGCGGCACCCACAATGTACCCAGTAATGACTCCTTCTGCAATTCATATGGAGTTACATGTATTGGTAGTATATCTAATTATGATTGTAGACTCTATTTTTATAAGACCCATTGCTCCTACTACTATTGGAACTATCTTGCTATCTTTCTTCCACATTGCTGTCATTTCTGCTTGCAAATCCTGATATTTTATGACTTCGTGTCTCTCTATATGCAGGACACTATAGTTACTGGGTGTGATGATTTCAATGACCAATGCTACTTTGTCTTCTTTTTTTGGACCACTATATCTGGTTTTCTAGCATCTATCTTTTGAACTCTTGGTAATGGATGATCGCATGTAATGTAAACTTCATCATTTTTTATGATACTTTGTGGTTCAGGTTTCCAGAGTTTTCAGCCACTTCACCACCATAATGCTTGCACAATACCCAGTGCAACAGTCTCGTCACATTATTAAGCCTTTCAGTATACATTCCTTCTGTCTTTAGTATGTCGCAACCAGCAATGAGGTGGTCAACTGTTTCCAATTCTGTTTTACAAAACCTATATTTGTCTGTTTCTTCCACATGTTCAATGAACTTTGTAAACCAGTGTGTACGTAGCCCACTATCTTGTGCTGCCAATATTAACCTTTCATCTCTTGGTTTGAATTCTGCTCTCCTTAACCATTCCTGCATTCGTTCCTGATCAACATGAGGTTCTTCCAGAAGTATTCTATACTTGCAACTGTATTTATGCATTTTCCACATTTCTTGCCTTCTCATCGGGTCTTTAACCTTATATTCTTTTTTTTTGTTTTTTGGCACATTCAGTTGCTGCCATGTTTTTATCCACTTGTGGTTTGATTTCAATTCCTGCTTGACACTGATATGCTTCTACTAGCCTAAGCAGGAAGGTCATCTTAGATTTATTGTCCTCATGTTTCAAAACTTTCATTACATTTGGGTCTTGATAGATTAGCAGATATGTGTGGAGTCCCATGATTGCAGATCTGTACATGTAATCAGTTTCAAGGAGGACCATCCCTCCTTTGGGAAAGGGAATATATAATCTTGGTATGCACTGATTTTTATAAATCATTTCGTGAGCATGAAGCATCCTTCTTGTTTTCCTATCTAATCTATCAACACGTTTTGGGGCCAGTCAGTCGCTCCAAAACTGTAAGTTAGGACAGGAAGAGCAAACTGGTTTATAGCTTGGATTTTGTTCCTAGATGTCAACACTGTTTTCACGATTAATTTAAGTCTTCTAAAGTACTCCTTATCGAATTTCATTTGCATTTGTTCATGTTTTATTGCTGATCCTTCATCAATTCTCAAATATTTACACACTCCCTCTTGTTCAAGTTCTGTTCTATCACATTCTAGTCCCAAACTGATGTTTTCTTGATGCTGTAATTTTCTGCTTTGAAGGTTGCTTTTGCACATTTATCAAGACCAAATGACATTGTTATATCATCTGAAAAAGTTTTGACAACTTCCTGTTGTAATTTCAGTTCACCACCTGATGAGCTATACAGTTTCAAATCATCGACAAAGAGAAGATGAGCGGTCCTTATTCTTTGTTGTTTTCAAGAAGCCAAATTATAGACTTACTACTTAACAACTTAGGCCACACCCTCATTTTTTAATTTCTCCAAATCTTTTGGGTTTTTAATACCATGATGGGAATGACTTCTTCTGCAGTTCGTATGGTGTTACATGTATTGGTTGCATATCTAAATATGCTTGTAGACTCTTTTTTTATAAGACCCGTTGCTCCTACTACTATTGGAACTATATGAGTATATTTCTTCCACATTGCTCTTGTTTCTGCCTGCAAATCATGATATTTTATGATTTTGTTTGTATCTCTCTGTACACAGGACACTGTAGTCACTGGGTGTGGTGATTTCAATGACCAATGCTACTTTTGTCTTCTTTTCTTGGATCACTATATCTGGTTTTCTGGCATCTATCTTTTGAACTGTTGGCAATGGATCATCCCATGGGATGTAAACTTCAGCATTTTCTATGACGCTTTGCATTTCATGTTTCCAGAGTTTTTCAGCCAATTCAACACCATAATGTTTGCACAATCCTCATTGCAACAGTCTCGCCACATTATTATGCCTTTCAGTATACAGTCCTTCTGCCATTAGTAGGTCACAGCCAACAACGATGTGTGCAACTGTTTCCAACTCTGTTTTACAAAACCTACATTTGTCTGTTTCTCCCCTATGTTCAATGGATTTTGTAAACCAACATGTACATAGCCCACTAACTTGGGCCGCCAATATTAACCTTTCATGTCTTGGTTTGAATTCACCTCTCCTTAACCATTCTTGAGTTTGTTCCTGATCAACATGAGGTTCTTCTAGAAGTTTTCTATACTTGCAACTATATTTATGTTTTTTCCACATTTCTTGCCTTTTCATCTGGTCCTTCACCTTATATTCTTTCTTTTGTTTTTTGGCACACTCAGTGGCTGACTGATTTTTATCTACTTCTGGTTTGATTTCCATTCCTGCTTGACACCAATATGCTTCTGCTAGGTTAAGCAGAGAAGTCATCTTAGATTTATTCTCATGTTTCAAAACTTTCACTACGTTTGGGTCTCGTGAGGATAGCAGATATGTGTGGAGTCCTATGATTGCAGATCTATACATGTAATCAGTTTCAAGGAGGCCCATCCCTCCTTCGGAATGGGGAATATATAATCTTGGTATGCACTGATTTTTATAGATCATTTGTTGAGTATGAAGCATCCTTTTTGTTTTAATATCTAATCTATCCAGCACAGTTTGGGACCAGTTACTCCAAAACTGTAAGTTAAGGCAGGAAGAGCAAATTGGTTTATAGCTTGGATTTTGTTCCTACATGTCAATGCTGTTTTCAGGATTAATTTAAGCCTTCTGAAGTATTCCTTACTAAGTTTTAGACACATTTGTTCATGGTTTATTGCTGAACCTTCATGAATTCGCAAGTATTTATACAGTCCCTCTTGCTTAATTTCTTTTACATCACATTCTTGTCCCAAACTGATGTTTTCCTGGTGCTGCAGTTTTCCTGCCTTAAAGCTTGCTTTTGCACATTTATGAAGGCTAAATGACATTCTAATCTTCTTCCGGCTTTTTCCCGGTTAGGGATCACCATAGCGGATCACCTGTCCGCTCATGATTGGCAGTGGAGTTTTACGGTGTCGAGTTGCCAGCCCGATGCCCAACCTTCCACAGAAGGCACACACATGCACTCACTTACACCTAGGGCCAATTTAGAGTGTCCAATCCACCTACAGCATGTCTTTGGGATGTGGGAAGAAACCGGAGCACCCGGAGGAAACCCACGCAACCACAGGGAGGACATGTAGACTCTGCACAGAAGGCACCCCAGCTGAGAATCGAACCGGAGAACCACTTGCTGTGAGGCAGCAACACTAACCGCTGCACCACTGTAACCGCCCGCCAAATGACATTCTAATATCATCTGAAAAATTTTGACAACCTGCATCTGTGCTTTCAGTTCCTCATCTGATGAGCTATACAGTTTTAAATCATCGACAAAGAGAAGATGAGAAGTCTTTAGACTTCGTTGTTTTGTAGGAGCCAAATTGTAGCCATGGCCTAAGCTGTTAAGTAAACAGCTTAATGAGTTAAGGGCAAGGCAGAATAGCACCGGTGACAGAGCCACCCTGGAATATCCCCCTTTGAATTTTTAACCCTGGGATAATAATTTGTCCTTTATCATGGCTTAATTGCAAAGGGGTCTGCCACTGTTTCATGGTCACTGTAATGTAGTCAATCAGTGTAGGATTTATCTTATACATTTTTAAGCACTCTTTTATCCATGAATGTGGGATACTATCAAATGTTTTTTTGTAGTCAATACATGCCATACTTAAATTCTTCCCCTTTTTACAGTTCTCCACTATGACTTTATTTAATAACAAATGATCCTTTGTTCCATGACTTTCGTTTATTGCCCTTTTGTTCTACTGCCATAAGAGTTTTCTTCTAAATTACTGTAAACTCTGTCTGCATCAATTCCCATGTATAGTTTATATGTCACTAGAAGGCAAGTTATTGGTCTATAATTTTTGGGGTAGCTTGCAGGTTCACTCTTAAGTAGGAGCATTGTTTTACCTGTTGTTACCCAGGTTGATGTCTATTTGGGATGCGCATATAAATAGTTCTTACTCATGGCTAAGTCTTTGTGCAAAGATGTTAATACTTTTCACCAAAAGTTAGGTACTACATCTGGGCCTGGGGTTTTCCAATTAGATGCTTTTCTTAACTTTGTTTCAATCTCTCTGGCTGTTACTTCATCCCATTTCATATCCTGAACCTTTAAGCTTCCTATTCTTTCTTTTACTTCTTTTATCCATTTAGCATCCTTGTTGTGTTCCACAGGATCTTCATAGATACTTCTCCAAAATTCATCTATTTCTTCTTTTTTTGGCAGTCTTTCAGTTCCTTTTACCTTGTTTCCCAAGTCCCTATAAAACTTTGTTGGGTCATCAATAAATTGCTTATTTTGTACTTTTCCTTTATATTTATTTTCGCATCTTCTAAGTCTTTCCACCTGTGCTGCAATTTTTGGTTTATTTGCGATAGTGCATAATAGATCCTGGTCTGTCCTAATATTGTGCATTGCTTTTATCACATGTATCTTTCTTAGTATTTTGTTGATCTATTCCCTCTTTCCCTCTTCTACAGTCTTCTAACAGTGACACTTCCTGTCTTAGTTGCTTTATAGTTTTCTCTATTCGACACTTCCATGATGGTATTCGATTTCTCCCCTTCCTTTGCCTCACTACCCTGTGTTCTTGTGGTAGAACTTTATCAGTTATTAGTTTAGCTGCACAGTAATATATGCTGTTTACTTCTGTTATATCGCATGGATCTCTGTTGAGAGTCCTAATTACTGTGTTCTTTTGTTTTATCAGACTTCTGACATTTGGGGTTTTATTGACCTTCTGCAGTCTATTTCTTTAGTTGATCTTAATAGATCTATCTTCTTCTTCTTTCGGCTTTTTCCCGGTTAGGGGTCGCCACAGCGGATCACCTGTCCGCTCATAATTGGCAGTGGAGTTTTACAGTGTTGAGTTGCCAGCCCAGTGCCCAACCTTCCACAGAAGGCACACACATGCAAGCACTCACACCTAGGGCCAATTTAGAGTGTCCAATCCACCTACAGCATGTTTTTGGGATGTGGGAGGAAACCAGAGCACCCGGAGGAAACCCATGCGACCACAGGGAGGACATGCAGACACCGCACAGAAGGTACCCCAGCTATGTCCATTAAATCAAGTAACTCTTCCCTTAGTTAATTTTCTTCTAGACTGAGGGCAAATTCTTTGATGTTATGTTGTCCTATCTCGCCTTCATTCTTGCTGGTTGGGTTCGGAACCGAGCATCACTTCTGACTCGGCTGCATACTAAAGCTCGAGAACTCTCACTGGCTCGAGGCTGCACTATGTCCCATGATGCCTAGCGTCTGTTCCCCAGATCTTGTTTGCCTCTTGCAACCTCAGGATTGCTCTTCGCTGGCTCAGGCTAAGTGACTTTAATTTTTTGGTATTTTTGTGGTTATAGTAAATTTTCTAACTGTTCTTTCCCTTTACACAACGTAACTTTCCTTCTTTCAGACAAGTCTTCTTTCTATCCCAGGTTATTGACCTATCTTGAACTACTTCTTCTTTCTTAAGGCCTACTTGGTGCTGCCCAGAGGAATCTGTTTTAGTTAGAGGATTTTTCTCTCCCCCATTTCCTCTTCCAGTCTTTGCCGTTTAAGTTAGAGGCATTTCCTCAGTTAGGGGAGTGAATTGTTTAAGTTAGAGACCCTCCTCTAACTTTTTTTCTAACCCTTTTCTAATTTTTTTCTCCCTAAACCTGTCCTTACAAAAAAAAAAAATATATATATATATATATATATATATATATATATCTTATTTATATAGAGGCCTTACCATCATTGCTTATTGTGAAGTGCTGTTTGTTTCCAAAGTAGTTACTGTTTCCTTTGTCTTGACCTTAGTACCTTTGTGTCAGGATGTCTAAAGAAGATAAGTAGTCAGGGTTTAAAAAGGGTGACTCGTGCACACAGAAAATGTCTCTTACTGATGGTCACACCAGCTGTTTGTACTGCCTGGGCGCTGTCCACCTACAAAATTTCCTGTTCAATCTGACATGGGTTTAGTTCAAGGGTCCTGCAGGAAAGGAAAAACAAACTTATTCTCAGGGGGTTTATTGAAGGGACCCTTTAATACAGCCGAAGGCAGTCAGGCTTCAAAAACTATAGATAAAACTCCAAAAACTTCTTCGGCTCTAGGATCGGAGTTGACGAAGAGACATGATCAGCCTATTTCTTCGGAACCGATACCTAGCAGTTCCAACAAACAAAAATCTACTTCGGCTCCACCTGTGTCTTCAGAGCCATTAAGTAGTAAAAAGAGGAGCCGGTTACTGTCATTGGAACCAATTCAGTCGGTGCCACAGTCTCCCTTACTTCAATATGTGACTGATAGCCATAACTCCTCCCGTTCCTCTCATTCCCCTCAGAGCCTTTCGGATGATGATGTGGACCGAGTGGTGAGAAAGTTGCTTCATACTCCGGCCTTGGTAAAAATTAATTCCAGCCCAGCCCAGAAGATCGTGGAGCTGACTCCAATAGTATCTTTATTCTCAGTTCCTCCTCCGATTTAGTTGAGTTCAGAGCCAGAGTGCCTGGAAGTCCTTGTGGTGGAACCTTCGATTCCAAAGTCCGCTCTGAATGTTTCCGTACCGATGTCAGCTCGGACCATTTCGATACCCTCTTCTGTCAAAGGTTCTGGCAGCCAAAACTCCCTCATCGGCTCCGGGGGGAGAGTAGGACTGGACCCTTGCTGAATCAGACTCTTCCACTTGGAGCTTCGGCACAGGTCAGCTTGACATCCACATCTGCCTCAGAGCCCTCATCCTTGGTTCGGGGGAGATCTCCTGGCTGTTCAGACTGGGAGTCTCTCTCGGCCTGGATCAGGGTGCCTTTGAGGTGATGAGGAGTGTGCTTTCCTCTGAGACTGCTCCACCCTCGGCTACAGCTACTCTTCCCCCCAAGGGCCTGGTGTCAACCTCTACATCACTCCTCCAACCCATGTGTAGAGAACCAGTGCCCCAGGATGCCCCAATGGGTGAAGGTCTCTCTTCCGAAACCTCTCCGGAACATCCTCCCGAAGAAGTCCCTCAGAAGAGAACGTGGAAGAGGAAACACATAGACACCCCTGAGTCTGTCACATCTGATACCGACGTAGAGGAATCATAAGGGTCCCCACAGTCACCCTCTGAGGATGTTTCATTTTCAGACATCTTAGATATCCTGAAACAGAGAGGTGGCTGGGAAGCCCTTTCCCCTTCTGAGGATGAGTCGGTATACCTGGAGGGATTTGGTTCTCAACCCTCCACCTCTTGGATGACTCTGCCTTTTCACCAGCTGCTGGGTGTGGTCAGTTGGAAGGCGTGGGGCTCTCCAGAGTCTGTGGAGCCAGTTCTGTGGAGGTCAAACAAAGTTACCACAGCCCCGGAGGACAAGCAGTTTCTAACAAAGGGAGTCTCGGTAGATGCTATGGTGGTGGCAGCGGCCACTAAGAAGGAACTCACTGAAACTTCTGCATCTGTCCACCTGCCGAATAAGGAATCTCGTACGATGGACAGATACGGGAAGCATATGTTTTCTTCAACAGCCTTTACCCTTAGGTCGCTGAGCTACCTATCCCATTTTACTCACTTGTAGAGGGATCTCCTTAGGGAGTTAGGAGATACCTTACAAGGTGCTACAGCTCAAGGGTTGTCTGACAAAATTAAACCTCAGCTTGCGACCTTAACCTCTATTACTAACTCATCCATGCGCCTCATTTCCTATGCAGCTGATGGGGTGAGTAGGGTAGCAAGTACAGGAATATCTCTTAGGAGACATTCCTGGATGCGTCTTTGTGATTTTGCTAAACCCTTCAAGTCTTCCTTTATTGACACCCCTTTTGATGGCTCATCCATGTTCGAGCCAAAAGTGAGAGAGACCCTAACCAGGAGTGAGCAGGATGGCAAGACTCTTTCTGCTGTGAGAGTAGATTTTTCCACCCCAATGAGGCCCTATCCCAAGGGCCAGAACAGTGGAAAGATTTGGTTCCGAAAATCCAACGGAGCCTTGCTGGACACTCATGGTGATTTTTTCCCCCAGGCACAGAAGTGTAAATAACAATGGAAGATGCTGCCCACATGGCAGAAGGGGTCCACAGAACCATGGTCACAGAGATACGTTCTCGGGTCGACCCTTCCAGCACTCCTAAAAGGAGGCTCGCCTGCCCACCTCTGGAGGCAGTCAGGAGTAGATTATCACTGTATCCGAAAGCCTGGCTAGACTTAACTCAAGACCAATGGGTACAGTCCATCATATCCAGAGGATACAAAATTCCCTTCTCCCATTCACCTATCCCGTCAAAGTCCATCCCAGACATTCCACCCAGTCAAAGGGATCAAGCAACCCTAGAGATCCAAAGGTTGCTAGAAAATGAGTCATCCAAAAAGTCCCTGCAGACCAAGTCGGATCCGGAAATTACTCAAGGTTCTTTTTAGTTCCAAAAAAGACAGGGGACTGGAGACCAATTCTAGATCTCAGCAGACTAAACAAGTCACTCAAAAAGACGAAGTTCCAGATGGTAACACTGCAGTCTATACTCCCTTTTTTGGGACAAGACAATTGGATGTGCTTGATAGATCTTTAGGATGCATACTACCATATAAAGATGGACAGGCGATCCAAAAGATATCTGCGTTTCCAGTTTAGAGCCAGTCATTACCAGTTCAGAGCTCTGCCCTTTGGTCTCACTACAGACCCTGACTGTTTACCAAGTGTATGGCAGTAGTAACATCTCACCTGAGGCATCAAGGATTCCGGGTGTTTCCATACTTAGACGACTGGCTCCTGACCTCTACCACTGAGCATCTACTAACCAGAACAAGAGACTCCACCCTTCATCGCTGCTGTCAGCTGGGTATTGCGATAAACTTAGAAAAATCTGCCTTGTTGCCATCTCAGCATATTACCTTTATAGGGGCAAACTTAGACACAAGAAATATGGTGGCAAAACTGCCTCACGAATGAGTACAGATGCTATGCCACCAAGTCTCCATACTAATCAGGAAGAAAAAAGTACAAGCCAAATTTGTCCTCAAAGTCCTAGGTTCAATGGCTCCAACAATCACATTAGTTCCATTGGCATGTTCTACACATGAGAATATTACAGTGGGGTTTTTTACCCAGAGGTCAATGCAGGAGTTGCCTATGTCCCACAAAATTCACGTCATTAACACCTGCAGGAAGGACCTACAATAGTGGCTTCACTCCGACAAAGTAACTATAGGCAGACCATTTGTTCTTCCCCATCCCATAGCCATGGTGACCACGGACGCTTCCCAGATGGGGGGGCATTATCTGGGACAGACAGTCCAAGGGACTTGGCAGGAACACGAGTACCACTTGCATATAAATGTCCTAGAGATGAGGGTGGTGCTTCTGGCATTCCAAGCATTCCACAGCTCTCTACCGACAGGTACTATTGCAATTCAGACAATATGTCAGTGGTACGGTACATCAACAAGGAAGGGGGAACCAAATCCTACACCCTATGTTGGGAGGCTCAAAGAGTATGGCAATGGGCAATTTCTTCTCATCGTTTTCTGACTGCAATGCATATTCCAGGGAAATCCAACATAATAGCAGACAGATTGAGCAGATTGATCCTAATGCCTCACGAGTGGTCTCTGAATCAAAAGATTGTGAACAGAATTTTTTGCAAGTGGGGCCAGCCTTGCTGCAATCTATTTGCCACATCCGTCAATAGCAAATGCAGTAGCTACTTTGCCCTAGTCCCCTATCTGGGGGAGTCATCAAGGGATGCACTTATGAACGATTGCCCCCCGGGATTTTGCATGCCTTTCCTCTGTTTCCGTTAATACCCAAGGTACTCCAGAAAGCCAAACCGTTGAGTCACAAGCTAATTTTCATTGCCCCTTACTGGCCCCAACAGATTTGGTTTCCCTTCCTATGGCCCCATCTTCTGGAGGAGCCCTGGATTCTGGACCCAGTGCCAGACCTCCCGACTCATCAGTCAGGAACACTCCACCTTTCCCTTCAAAATCTCAAGCTGACAGCTTGGTTACTCCACTTCCAGTCTTAGCTAGGCTTCCAGATTTATCCCCGGCAGTAAAGCACATTCTGGTTTCATCACACAAGAATACAACTAGGAAACTTTACACAAATAAATAGAAGAGGTTCTCTTATTGGGCAGACATAAACAACATAGATCCCTTTACAGCTCCAGTATCTGCCATTCCTGAATTCTTAACAGAAGCTTTCTATCAAGAGGCAGCAGCAGCCACGGTAAGAGTGCAACTAGCTGCTATTTCAAATTACCATGTAGGAGACATGGGGTCGAACATCATGCCCTATAGATTATGCAAAGCCTTTCTCAGGGGTACCTTTCTTATAAGAACCCCCCTTAAGAGAACCTCCTCTTCTGTGGGACCTCAATTTGGTATTATTGTCTTTGACTTCATCTCCCTTTGAACCAGCCTCCTCTTGCCCACTAAAGTTTTTATCTTGGAAGACAATCTTTTTAACAGCAACTACCTCCACCAGAAGACTGTCAGAACTGAAAGCTCTGTCTATTCATCCTCCCTATTTAATCTTTCATAAAGACAGAGTGTCCCTCAGAATGAATCCTTCCTTTCTACCAAAAGTTTGCTCTGAGGCCAATTTGAACCAGTCTATTGAGTTACCTGTATTTTTCCCTAATTATGGCAATGAGGCAGAATATAAGCTTCATCAGTTGGACGTGCATAGACAACTACAATTTTACATACACAGGACCAAAGAAATTTGAAAATCTAACCAACTCTTTGTGTCTTTTTCAGACAATATGAAAGGTGTTGCAGTTTCAAAGATCACTTTATCAAAATGGCTCACAGATACCATTAACTTATGTCTATAATCTGCATAACAAACAGCTGCCAGGCAAAGTTACAGGTCATTCAACTAGAGCCATGGCTACTTCTACTGCTTTCTAAGCTAAACTCCCTTTGGACTCAATTTGTGCAGCTGGCACATGGATCAACCCTTTATACCTTTATTACTCATTACAAAGTGGATGTGGCCTCCTGGAACAGGGCTTCCTTTGGATCCACAGTTATGAAGAGTTTATTCCCTTGAGCCACCCAAGACGAGGTGCTGGGGACACTTTCCCAACCAGCAAGAATGAAGGCGAGCTAGGACAACATAACATAAAGAAATGATGTACTCACCATAACGTTCCATGTTTGTTGTCCATGATCTCGCCTTCATTCTTGCAACCCACCCTACTTTCTGCTTTCTGAGAGGATCGAGAGGAACTATGAACTGGCTATAGGTGCCTGACTCTCTTCACACTTGTTTCAGAGTAGGGGCAGCGCATCTATTCCATTTTGTTTTTATGGGATAAGTTGTTATAGTCTAGTGTTAGTTCTCAAATGAGATCTGGGTAACAGCATCATGGGACACAGTGTAGCCTCGAGCCAGTGAGAGTCTCGAGCTTTAGTATGCAGCTGAGTCGGAACCAATGCTCGGTTCTGAACCCAACCAGAAAGAATGAAGGCGAGATCATAAACAACAAACATGGAACGTTATGGTGAGTACATAACATATTTTTTTCCACTTCCTGCGGGCATTCTATAGAGAGTTCTATAGCATCTTCCTGTGGCACCTTCTCTTCAATTTTGTTTTGTGCCATCCATTGCTCCATCATATGGGAACTCACTGGCCTTTCACTCCTCAACATTGGCTGCATCAGAGTTTCCACAGTTTCCTGTTCCTTCCCTTGCTGTCTAGCTTCAACTGAATGTTTATACTGGTTTCCTGTGGAAGGCTCCAAAATATCTTGGTGGCAACTTTTGATCTATATACTGTTTTTCAAAAATCTGTTGTATTAATGAACTCAAATTCTCATTTGAAGCTTTTAACAGTTTTTCCTGTCGAAGTATTTTTCTTTCCTCTAATTTATCTCTTAATCTTTCTGTATGTGCTCTGACTGAAAATTCTGGGCTTTTGCATAATAGTAACAGTACATAATTTCTTTCTTATCCTCAATAGTCTACTCTATCGTCTTTATGGCTCTTCTTTGGCCTGTCAGTTTTTGTGATTTTTGTGAACTGCTACTTCCTTCTACAACAGTGGGGCTGTCCTTGCCCTGGGCCTGGCCTGGCCCCCACTGTAGGAATTTGACTGTAGTTTGAGGATTCTGCACTGTCATTTTTTCCAGTCCTGGCACCAGAGCACCTACCAGGATTGGGCACTTTTTTATCTTGGGTCTTGTGCACTCAGCTATCCTTGTTTTATTTTTGACTTACTTCTGTCCATGATATATGCTATATAAATACAGTCTATATATCAGTGTCGCTTTGGTGAGATTTTCTTGAAAAACAGGGTTAAAAAAGTACTCAATCCTGGTAGGTGCACTGGTGCCAGGACTGGAAAAAAAATGACAGTGCAGAATCTTCAAAATATGGAAACATTCCTACAATGGGGCCAGGCCAGGCCCAAGGGGGAGGATGGCCCCTGTTGTAGAAGGAAGTAGCAGTCCACAAAAATCACAAAAACTAATAGGCCAAAGAAAAGCCATGAAGACAATAGAATAGACTACTGACGATAAGAAATAAATTATGTATTGCTACTATTATGCAAAAAGCCCAGAATTTCCAGACACAAGATATACAAAATGATTAAGAGAGAAATTAGACAAAAGAAAAACACTTACAGAGGAAAAATTGTCAGAAGCTTCAAATGAAAATTTGCATTCATTAATATAACGGATTTTTGAAAAACAGTATATATATCAAGAAAATTTGATCTGTCTGGAAAAAGATGCATCTGAGGAAGTGCGAAAATATAAACAACAAAACCTAGAGATATTTGAAAAGTATAAAAAACAAATATCGACATGGGAAAGAAAGAGAAATTTGATATGGTGCAATATTTATCCAAAGGAGAAAGCCAAATTAATTAATATAAAGAAGGCAGCCCCAAAGATATTTGAAGAGAAATATAGGCAAAAGCATCTGGATATGGAAAATTTCACAATAAAAATGAATATCACAAAGATGGAACGTAGAAAAGAAGATTAGTAAAGTAGAAGTTGAAGTTATGGAGTGCCTGTGAAGTGAAGGATTCGGTGTAGAAGGTCTAACACAGGTTAAATCGCAGCATGATGGAGTGAGTCCCCAAAGTAAGGAGAAGCAGGAAGATCAGAGGACATCTGAAGAAGAAATATGGACATGGGAAAGAAAAAGAGATTTAACATGATGTAATATTTATGCAAAGGAGAAAGCAAAACTAATCAAATCAAAAATGCAGCACTAAAGATATTTAGAAATACAGACAAAGGAATACAGACACGGAAAACTTTACAATACAAAACATAAGAAGACAAAGAGGAAAAGTAGAAAAGGAGATCAGTAATGGAGAAGTTAAAGAAATAGAAACTGAGGTTATGGAGTACCTGCACAGTGAAGGATTCGGTGTAGAAAATCGAATGCAGAAAGCACCACAACAGGGCAGATCAATGGATATCCAAATTACGGAGAAAGCAGTGAAACAGGAAGCAATTGGTCAGGTGCCATATCAATATATTTTGGAGCCTTCCATAGGAAACCAGTATAAACTTTCACTTGAAGCTAGACAGCAAGAGAAGAAGGAACAGGAAACTGGAAATTCTGATGCAGTCAAAAAGTGATAGGCCAGTGAGTTCCCATATGACAGAGCAACAGATGTCACAGGATGAAATTGAAGAGAATGTGCCACAGGAAGATGCTAGAGAACTTTCTATAGAATGCCCACAGGAAATGGAAAACAAGGGATGTGCCTTCAGTTTTGGAAGAAAATGAGCTAAGGGAAGAGTTGCTTGACTTAACAGATATGGATAGATATAGTAAGATCAATGACAGAAATAGACTGCAAAAGGTCAATGAAACCCAAAAAGTCAGAAGTCTGATAAAACAAATGAATGCAGTAATTAGGAAAGGCCATAGAGATCCATGTGATATAACAGAAGTAAACAGGATATATTAAATTAATAACTGATAAAGTTCTACCACAAAAACACAGTGTAGCCGGGTAAAGGAAGGGAAGAAATCGAATAGCATCATGGAAGTATCGAATAGAGAAAACTATAAAGCAATTAAGACAAGAAGTGCCACTGTTAGAACACTATAGAAAAGGGAATAGATCAACAAAAATACTAAGAAAGTTAGACGTGATAAAAGCAGTGCACAGTATTAGAACAGACCAGGATCTATCATGTACTATCGCAAATAACAAACTAAAACTTTCAGCACAGGCAGAAAAATTAGAAGATACACAGATAAATATAAAGGAAAAGTACAAAATAAGCAATTTATTGATGACACAAAAAAGTTTTATAGAGAATTGGGAAACAAGGTAAAAGGAATTGAAAGACCGTCAAAAAAATAGGGAAAAGATACATTTTGATGTATCTATGAAGATCCTGTGGAACACAACAAGGATGCTAAATGGATAGAAGAAGTAAAAGAAAGAATAAGAAGTTTAAAGGTGCAGGATATGAAATGGGATGAAGTAACAGCCAGATAGATTGAAACAAAGTTAAGAAAAGCCTCGAATTGGAAAACCCCAGGCCCAGATGCAGTACCTAACTTTTGGTTAAAAGTATTAACATCTTTGCACAGAGATTTATCCATGAGTAAGAACCATTTATATGTGCACCCCAAACAGACACCAACCTGTCTAACAACAGACAAAAACAATGCTCCTACCTAAGAGTGAACCTGCAAGCTACCCTAATAATTATAGACCAATAACTTGCCTTCCAATGACATATAAACTATACACAGGAAATGATGCTGACAGATTTTATAGTCGTTTAGAAGACAACTCGATTATTGCAGTAGAACAAAAGGGCAATAAAAGAAAGTCATATGGAACAAAGGACCATTTCTTGTTAAATAAAGTCATACTGGAGAACGGCAAAATGGGGAAGAATTTAAGTATGGCATGGATTGACTATACAAAAACATTTGATAGTATCCCACATTTATGGATAAAAAAGTGCTTAAAAGTGTATAAGATACATCCTAGACTGATCGACTACATTACAGTAACCACGAAACAGTGGCAGACCACTTTGCAATTAAGCCATGATAAAGGACAGATTATTATTCCAGGGATAAAAATTCAAAGGGGGATATTCCAGGGTGACTCTCTGTCACAGCTGCTATTCTGCCTTGCCATTAACCCATTAAGCTGTTTATAGGTTCATAAGTTGGTACTAAGCTATCGGACCTAGAGCCTATACAAGCCTGGCCATAACAATTTCTTCCCACACTATTTACTTCCCTGGACCCCTGTCTAGCAGGGCGACTGACGTGATCCCTGGGGTGAATTTCCTTTCTCCCATACAATCGTCAAGGTTCCTTTTGAAGAGGGCCAAAGAGGCGCTCTGCTTGACATGTATGGGCAGTCTATTCCAGAGTCTGGGGAGACTCTGGGGCAGGAACTTATCCCTCCAGCATGTTTTGTTTATTGTGATGATAAGGTTTAGCTCTCTGGAGCGTGTGGCTTCGAGGGATTGGGATTTCTTTAAATGTAGCATGTCCAACAGCTCTGGGTTTGACATGGCCTTGTATGTTAAGCAGAGATTGCCTCTGAGTAGACGATATGCGACAGAGTATAGCTGGAGTTTTTTAAGGCGGTCAGTGTAGGGCATCTGCTTTAGGTCTGTGATTCTTTTAGTGAGGTATTTCTGCGGCCTTCCCAGTTGTTGTAGATGTTTACTTAACAGCTTAGGCCATGGCTACAATTTGGCTCCCAGAAAAACAACAAAGTATAAAGACTTCTCATCTTCTCTTTGTCGATGATTTAAAACTGTATAGCTCATCACATGAGGAACTAAAAGCACAACTGCAGGTTGTCAAAACTTTTTCAGATGATAAAAGAATTTCACTTTCATTTTGATAAGTGTGCAAAAGCAAGCTTTAAAGCAGGAAAACTGCAGCACCAGGAAAACATCAGTTTTGGACAAGAATGTAATATAAAAGAACTGGAGCAAGAGGGAGTGTATAAATATTTGGGAACTGATGAAGGATCAACAATAATACACAAACAAATGCAAATAAAACTTAGGAATACTTTAGAAGGCTTAAATAAATTCTGAAAACAGTGTTGACATCTAGGAACAAAATCCAAGCTATAAACCAAATTCCTCTTCCTGTCCTAACTTACACTTTAGGAGTGATTGACTGGCCCCAAAACATGTTGGACAGATTAGACAGAAAAACAAGAAAGATACTTCATGTTCACCAAATGATTTATAAAAATCAGTGCATACCAAGATTATATATTCCCCATTCTGAAGGAGGGGTGGGCCTCCCAGAAATTGATTACATGTATAGATCCACAATTGTGGGACTCCACACATATCAGCTGACTACAAGATTCAAATGTAGTGAAAGTTTTGAAACATGAGGAGAATAAATCTAAGATGGCTTCTCTGCTTAATTTAGCAAAAGCATATCAGCGTCAACCAGGAATGGAAATCAAACCAGAAGTAGATAAAAGTCAGCCAGCAACTGAATGTGCCAAAAAACAAAAGAAAGAATATAACATGAAGGACCAGATGAGAAGACAAGAAATGCAGAAAAAAAAATATATAGTATGGTTAAGGAGAGGTGAATTCAAACCAAGAGATGAAAGGTTAATATTGGCAGCCCAAGATAGTGGGCTACATACACAGTGGTTTACAAAGTCCATTGAACATGTAGGAGAAACAGACAAATGTAGGTTTTATAAAACAGAATTGGAAACAGTCACACACCTTGTGGCTGGTTGTGACATACTAATGGCAGAAGGACTGTAAACTAAAAGGCATAATAATGTGGCAAGACTGTTACACTGGGGATTGTGAAAACATTATGGTATTGAAGTGGCTGAAAAACACTGGAAAAATGAGCCACAAAGCATCATAGAAAATGATGATGTTTATATCACATGGGACCACCCATTATCAACAATTCAAAAGATAGATACTAAAAAAACAGATATAGTGATCCAAGAAAAGAAGAGAAATGTAGTATTGATCACTGAAATCGCCAGACCCAGTGACTACAGTGAGTACAGAGAGACACAAAGTCATAAAATATCAGGATCTGCAGTCAGAAACGAGAGCAACGTGGAAGATAGATACCCAGACAGTTCCAATAGTAGAAGGGGCAACAGGTCTTATAAAAAAATAATCTACAATCATATTTAGATATATTACCAATCCATGTAACTCCATACGAACTGCAGGAGTCATTACTGGGCACATTGCGGGTGCTCCAAAGAGCACTTTTGGCTGACATCAGAGATTGAAACAATACTAATTTCATGAACTTTAATCGTACTTTGACTTAGGAATGGGGTCCATTCCCATCATAGTATTAGAAACCCAAAAGATTTGGAAATATAAAAAAAAACAGTATAAGCTAGTTGTTCAGCCCAAAGAAGGCGGTACCTGTGCTGGAAGAAATAGAATTGTACAAGTTACTTGTTATGATTGTAGGTCTTGAAGGAGGAAAATAGATTTGTAGTTGCAAAGATGTCCTCCCAAAATCCTTCACTGGATTTCATTTTGGATACTTAATTTAATAGCCTTTCTTTCATAAATTTTATAGCTTCCAGTATGACTACGCAAGTTGCAAAGAAATGAATTCCGTTTCCTCAAACTCAGTCCCTCAAAGAGCACATCCACAAATTCATATAAATGCCTAAATAAAGCAATGCACACAAATGAAAGCAAAAAAATAAATTTACAACAGTTAGCAAATAAGGAAATCCAAGAACTGAATACCATATTTTTGCTGGCTGGCAAAACTCTCATGCTCTCCTATATCAGGGCTTTGCCCAATACACACTTATTTAATGATTCTCATTTTGGTCATGCTTGGGATTACACTGTCTCAGCCGAAGAGCAGCAGTAATTGCATTGTTCTTTCTCTAATGTGTTATAAACTCAAAAATAATCCATAATGAAGGCAAAAGTGCTTCTGCCATATTTTTCCTAAATGATAACATTCATCAGTTTCTGTATTCCTGAAGCCACCACATTTGGCAAGCTGAAATAAGCAGTTAAATTGCTGGAAAAATGCATTGTACTTCCCTCACCTACTACACAGACAAGCAATACTTTGCTCATACATCCAGAGCCAGATCATGCTAAAACGGGACCCTGTTCAAACCTCTCCGTGTACATACTATTTTCTGCTTTACTTCTACAGTGATTAAAGATATTTGAATTTAATTGAAAACTTTTATTTCAAAATTTATAGCACAAACACTGATAGACATTTTCTAAACAAAAAAAACATTACAGTCTCAAAGTGAAAACAGACTTTGCATTAACATTAAACTTCTCTGCCCTTGAAACTCACATTCATTGAAACCCACATTCAAAGAAAATGCATATGGCCAGTGGCAGATAAAGTTTACCTTTGGGCTGTTTTCAAGCCATAGGCCCCTGCACACATTTTTAGGACCATGCATACATGCATGTTTTCTTTGATTCACCTTCCTGATTTTATTAAAATACATTCCTTGTATAATAAGCAGCATTTGTTAGTGTGTGTTTTAAATTTGTAGTTTTGAACATTTTCCTGTAAGGATTGAAGCAAAAAGGTATGAATCAATATTGACAAAATCGCCCAGTTGAGAACATTTCAGCCATAAAAGGTCACTCAAACTTCTGTCATTACAATCCACAAAAAATCAGTCAATATGCTCAATATCTGCAGAAGTACAAGTCATTACAATAGTTCCACATTAAAGAGATCTGTAACTAATAAGGAGGTTGCAGCTAGCAAACAAGTTCACATTTCAGTGTTTCATCTACAAATTCAGTGCCTGTTGCCCTTGAATAAACTGTTTGTTTCATAAAAAAAAAAATTTGTAAGCTGGTTATATTGCAATAGAGAACGGATGGCAGGCCGACAACAGGTTCACAGTTAATAGGCATCTCATCCAAAGGTGGACATACTTAGGACTGAAGCACCCCCCACCCTATAAAGTACAATTTAATATCAGCAAACTTTCTAAATGCTGTGACAGTAGATCTCACAGCCTTTTATATAAAAAGCAAGTATGCTACCTTTTGTGCTACTAACAATTCTTTTAAACTCTATAGCACAACAGTAATGACCATGTGCTAAACAAACAGTTGCACACTGTAAATAGACATAGCATGAGTAGCAGTTAACTTCCCTTCCCTTGAAGCTCACAACTCCTACAAGAAGCACTGAAGTCCATAATTCCTTGAAAATGCAGTGAAACTCATTTCCTTAAAAATGCACTCAAACATACTTTTTAGCATTTTGGTAGTTGGTGTAGAGGATTCAGGGCCTTGTCTTTTGTAATTAAGGTACAGGGTTTGGACTTGAGCAAATTAACTAAACTGCCATCACTACTGAGGGCATTTCACACACACACAAATACACCCACCCACTCTACCAGTGTCCATGTCTGTGCTGCTTAATTTCATGGAAGCAAGCCCAGATAGCAGCAGGAATGTGTCTGTGTTGTCTAAATTCCATGCACAAAAGAGCAAGCAAGCAGCAGGAACATTGTCTTGTGTTTAAATTCTGCATACAGAACAGAAAAATCAAGCAACAGATGTATGCGATGACGATGCACCCAGAGATGCAGAGGAAGAACCCATCTGATTTTTTTTTTAATTAATTAAAAAAAGTAAATGTTGTGACAGCCTCTCAGTCAGTGGGCCCTGGGCAACTGCCTAGGTCATCTAGTGCTGGATCCGGCTCAGCATACATCCCAACATTTCAGTAAGGTAACAACTTTAGAGTACAACAGAAAGCAACAGCAAAAATAATTGGGTTAAAGTAATCCAGAAAAATTACCATAAACAGAAGCAAATCCAAACACCTACAGCAACAGTGACAATGTATTAACATATGCAAAGAAAACCTATAAAAAATATATGAATCTCTTACTAATGAAATTCACCAAAATGCAACTTGAACATTTGTATTTTAAGGAATACATACTTGATACCTTCAGCTTCGATCAGTGACAGTAAAATGAGTTTTACAAAGTTATTCAGCTCGGTTAACATAGTGGAATAAAACCTTGACTATGATCTGGGTGATGTGAATGGGATTAATGGCACAGACACATGGTAGAGTTAAAGTAGGACTGACAGGACAGAAGATGTGGTGAAAATAGTGACAATAGGCGGTACTGCTAGCACAACAATCTGGAATTTTGTAAATAATTATATGTCATTTGTGAATATCAAACTGATTTATACAAGATGCTTGTGTTACAAAGGTATTAGAACTGTATGTCGTGTATATGAAACTGATTTGTACAGATGTTTGTGTAGAAAGGTATTTGTAAAGTGTTTGTGTCTGAAATGTATCCGCAGTGTGCCCTACTGGAGAGAATAGAAATGTACATGCACTATTGCAACTATATAAATGTATATGTTATAACAGAGGAAACTGGAAGGTTAACATCAGTCCAGCAGACTTTAAAATATATCTGAAATTAAATCACTTTATGGGCTAGGCAATAAAAATGCTATCTCACAGATTTCAATGCAGCCAGAGACACAAAGTCTGTACCAGGAAGCTTTCTGTGTTGCCTTTGCGGTGAACTAATTACTATCTAATTAGTATGGAATCTAATTGATTCCAATGATGAAATTATGGTAACTTATGGTTTATATCTTTAAATAGTTTTTATCAGTTCTAATACCTTTGTAACACAAGCATCTTGTATAAATCAGTTTGATATTCACAAATGACATATAATTATTTACAAAATTCCAGATTGTTGTGCTAGCAGTACCGCCTATTGTCACTATTTTCACCACATCTTCTGTCCTGTCAGTCCTACTTTAACTCTACCATGTTCCTGCTCTAAACCTGATTAAAAATTTACTTGGCTCTTTCTCCTCCTCACGGCTATTTGTCTCTCTCTATCTAGCAATACATATCTTTTCTATTCTGTACTTTTGTCTTGCAAAATGTTCTCTTTTCCTTTATCTCTTGCTTTCTCTAGTTGACTCTCTCTAATTGATTCCAATGATGAAATTATGGTAACTTATGGTTTATATCTTTAAATAGAATTAGTTATTCTGCTCTTGAGTAAAACACCTACCTCTTTTTTTTTTTTAAATCTGTTTGTTAACTTTGTTATTATATATTTGTTTGGTTTTTGTTGTATTCCGTCCATGTCTTCCTGTGGAGCTTTTCTCCCCGGGCCTCTACTGAAAATGGAAATATATCCAGTTAGACCAGCCCGGTTAACAAATGTAAAATAAATAAATAAATAAATAATATTCTGGAAGTGTGGAGGTATGAAATTGTTTTATGACTTCCAGCACCTGCCACAGATCGGAGCAAATGCTCTTCTTTGTGTACTTTTACTGGTAAGAGCTAAATCCTGCCAGCTTCCAGCAACGGGTGTTTGCATGGGAACGAGAAGTCAAATGACCAGAAATGATGTCATTCTGCAAGCTATCTCAGAAGTAATATTTTAGATATTATTTTGTGAAGTCTCTTAGTGAGACAGAGCATTCTGTATTCTGTCTTGGGCCTGACACCAAGAAGGGCCATTCACCACATCATCTGCCTTGCTCTATTAAGTAAGTTATTAGGGAGCAGTGATTCTCTTAGATTCAGTCAGGAATATAGTGAAGCATAGTTTAGATATGAGTCTGTCCTTCAATGTTATTTTAAATATTTCCTGTGATTTTTGAACTTTGATGCCACTGTGAATATATATTTAATATTGTCTTGTTAATTTATTATTTATTATTAAATATATTTAAACCTTTCATTGTGGCTGATCTTTGTACAGATATTTAAGTTTTGAGAGTATTTGCATATTTATTTGGTGAGACTGTGCGGGCCACTCCTAATAGCCTTGCTCTTTGTCAAACTACCATTTGTTAATTTCACTCAGTATACTGAGTGCCCTTGGAAGAGCCTTAAGGTAGCTGGCAGGAGTGTCTGGTGGCAGTAGTAACTACCTAACAGTCTGGGCAGAAGAGGGCATAGCTGGTAAACCTGTGCCAGCCTTTCCCAGGTATGGGTGTGTATAAATCAAATTTCCAAGAGTAGGTGTCAGCTACTTGGGCAGGGACACAAAGCACTGGTTGGACAGAGAGGGTGCTGGAGGTCTTGGCTTCAACACTCAGCTGAGATCTCAACCCTACAGTTGTGCCAGTGGGGAGTTTTATTTGGGATTTGGAGAAATAGGGCAAAACCAGCCATGGACTGTGTTTTCCCATGTGCTCTTAAGGAAAATTGTGCTTGATTGTGCTTCACGCTGAGAGCTGCATCTGGAGATACTGTGTGTGTGCCTGTTATCCTCTCAGGTGCCAGTAGTGAGGATTGAAACTCCTTGATTATTGGTCCAGAGGTGGAGCATTACACAAATATCCTGGGCAAATGACATGCAGTGATTTCCTAGGGACAACCAATGAAATGTGTACCATGTGTTTGTTCTAGGAGGCAGGATTATTTGTGAGCTTATTTCAGTACCTGAAGTCAGTACCAGTCCTGTGTTACATTTGTTGAATGTCCTCCTAGAGGATACTTATCTAATACGAATACAGCCTGATGGCTATCTTAATGATAGCTCCTCTATGTTGGCTCTCACCCTGGTGAATGGGGACAAATTAGCCAAATGGCTGAGACGGGGCTGATAGCTGGCAGGCAGTGGGGAACAAGAAAGCTCCCATAAATGTTTTTACAAAGTTTTTATAAAGTTACTTTGTGTTGCTAAAGATAATGTGCTCTTCAACTAGGCATTTTTAATGTGCAACAGGCTTTCAGACTTTTCCTGCATTTCAGCACTTTATTAGATCTTTTTTATTCATGTCAGTCTGACTCCCAGCTGGTACTGGCAATATATGATACTTTTATCCTGGTTTCAGTACCATTTATGTGTTTGCAGCCTTAATTGTCCTTTTATAATTTGTATCTTTATTTCATGCTGATTGTACTGTTTAAACTACACCTTTTGGATTCTATCAGCATCAGACCTTGAACTTTTATGGCAGGAAATTATTGCCTTCTTTGAGACCCATAGTTCTGTCCTGTTCAACTACTGGTGCCATTGCTACCTGCAGGAAGCTTGGCATTGGTAAGGGGCATGCAGTGGGATTCTGTCACCACCAGTGTCAAGAATTTGTCAGCTGTGAGCAAGGCCGGATTCCAACTGTGATCAATACCAGCCACATGGCAAAAAACTGATGAACACCTAGCTAAAGTTCTACAGCCTATTCACGTGCTTCCCCTTTTGCAATCAGTGACAGGTAATTGGGACCTGTTCTCCTGCACTTCTGAAAAGATGCTGGGTTGTAATGTGAATTCCATCAGGAATAAGTCTGCTATGATATTTGACATGCTCTGTGACAGTGACCTGGAATTGATTTCTGAAGTCTGGCTCAATGTAAAATGCAAACTAATTCTTACAGCAAATGTGCCACCAGGGTATTCAGGGGTCTATATCACGTTGTCAAACTTTTAAAAGTTCAAACACCATATTGTTGACACCATATGTTCCAACTTTAAAAGTTCAACAATGCAATATAAAAAAACACACACACACACACACACACACACAAAAAACTTACCTGAAGGTTGTAAGCAGGGGGCAAGCCCCCCTACACAGCCCATGTGGGGGGCTGCACCCCCACACCCCCCTGCTACATAAATATGCCAACTCCGAGATCGTGCTACATTGCAGGAAAGTGAAAGCTTTCCTTATGGAGATCTCTGTTGAAACATTCAAAGTTTTACAAGTTCGAACATATGGTTTCGACCATATGACATTCAAACTTGTAAAAGTTCGACAACGTGAATGGGACCCGTTATTTGGTGATACGGTACTCTAGATTGAAGACAGATTTGGAGGTGGAATTGCAGTTTTTTTCATTGTTTCCTAGGGATGAAAGAGGGTGCAGATGGGGCTTCCAACTCCTTTGAATATGTTATGGTGGTGGGAACCAGCTGTTGATACCTGCTTGTCTACCATCTAGCAGGTAGTGCAAGGAGGCTCCTCTACATGTTCATGGATTTACTCATCCTTCATGTCTTAATGACATCAAGGTGGTTGATTCTGGCTGATTTCAACATCTGTACTGTTGAGGGGTCCTTAACTGTTGGAAAGGAATTCCTGCATATTATGCAGGAATTCAGGTTCACTCAGCTAGTAGACATAAGTAGGGTACAGAGTGCACAACTACGGGTAGAACTTCAGAAACAATAAAATATTTAATCCACGGAATATTCCTCAGATGGTAGCATGAAGATTTGCCAATTGCTAAAACCTGGCCTTGGATGCTACCATCTGAGGAATATTCTGTGAATTAAACATTTTATTGTTTCTGAAATGCTACCCATAGTTGTGCACTCTGTACTCTACTTATGTCTAAGCTACTGCAATGCCCTTCACCTGGGGCTACTGGATGTCAAGCTTCACTGACGTCAACTTGTGCTGAATTCCGCTGCTTGGTTACTTGCCGTAGTACCTGGATATCATCATAGGCTACACTTGTTATCTATTCCGTCTCCCTCATCACATATACAGCCTTTCACCACTTGGTTCCTTATGTTGGGAACTTCTAAGCTGGTGCCATTTGTCTACCACAGACTGTTAGTCGCCAGTATCTGGCTGGATAAACTAGGAGCATTCCCTTTTTCTTAGCAGGAGGCTTGACTCTGGAACCTCTTATCACAGTGGCTTACAATGATCCTGACTCAACAGTTTCAAGTGTTCACTCAACACATAGCCCTTTGATCTGATATATGAGAGATTTGCCTTATTTGTATACCCTTCTTTACTTGTATATTTCATATTGTAATAGTGCCCAGTTTATAAGCACTTCACTAAACCTTAACTTGCTTAAGGAGTTACAGTTCTCAGTTACTACTTTATGTTTAACGGCAGGTTATGTTTCTGGGTAGAACTGTAGATGACATGGGGTAATGCTGCTGTGCCTGCTGATGTCACATGGCTGGCATCACCATTACATGGGGGGAGTCCTCTGACTGACAGATAACTGCTGTTAGTGAAGTTTGAAGTGAAGTAGTTTGTTATTACACTACTGCTCCACTTGGTCTCACAAAGATCTATTGTTATTTAAAGTACATCATGAAAGTGTGCTTTCCTACAACACAGACAAACTCTTCCCTAATGCTTATTTACTACCAAAACAATGGATGCTGCAAATGTAGTGGAGTGAATGCAGGATAGCCAACTGACAGTACATATACTTAGGAATACTCCTGGGGAAGCCAGGGAAAGTGAGCTACTAAAGAGCATAGCTCATTAAATAAAGATAGATGGTGTATAGAAGCACCCCTGCTCCCTCCAAGGACCATAGAATAGTGGGCAACACCTGACATTCAGCAGGGTATGATGTTTAGAGTGCAGGAAAAATTTCCTGATTACCTGCTGGATGATGGCCCACAATCCCCGAATGCTAGGAAACGGGGGAATGAATAGGTCACTGGGGATATGGAGGGGGGTCAATGTTATGTGATACTATCTAAACAGACATCTATTTGTCAATGGCAGCATGTAGAGGAAGAGGTAAACCATAAAGTGAAGTTACTTTTTTGAGTTGTACCTGCACGTCATAGATATAGTTCCAGCAATACACCTACCTTGGCAAAGAGTTGGTTCTGGCTGCTGTCTAAAACATCATTGTCCTTTCGTATCTTCATCCTGATTTACTTACATCTCATTCTTAATTCCCACACCTTAATGTCCAGCTGGTATACTGCTGAGTCATTTGATCCTGCTGTTTACTACTAGTATGTATCCTCACATCACTAGATGCACCCGTATTTGGCAATTATGACACCCGTTTCCTGTTCCACTGGATACTCTGTCTAGATTAGCTCATGACCTTTTTGGCAGTGATGGGTTGCTGTATATCACTCTGCCCAGTTCAGAGGCTCTAAGAATGTTCCTCAATTACCGAAGTGATACATATTACACTGTCCTGCCTGTGTACTGACTTTTGGCACCAGCCTTTCATTTGAACTGGTTAGGATCAATGCATCATCTGCCTTTATCAGCAGACAATCAAACCCCATCCTTGGATACTTTACCCCCACCACCACCACAAACACCAGTGCAACTTCCTGTTGGTATGTAACCAAACCTAAGATGACTGTATCTGTTTGCAACCCTATCTCCAAGTTCATATATGATCGATATTAGAAAGTCGTTAAACTGACATATTTAAGTCCAGTAGACTTAATCGTTTAAGGGGACTGTACTCCTGATATGACTTTTCTAATTTAATTACAGCAATAGGTGAAATGTATGATCACAACTAAAATGCAGTTGCTTATAACCGGCAGCATATATTTACAAATTGACTTATCGAAATATGTTGCAGCATTCATGTTAGATGTTCAGCTGTTTTCATGTCCAGTTTTAGATGTTTATTTTAAGAAGAATGACTTCATAAGCAAAGCTTACTTATGCATAACTATAAGGCTGATAGCACGGAACTGCTGGGGCTGATGTCCTTATAGCAAGGATTTCATTTTGTAACAGAATTAAAAAAGTAGCTGCATTTTCAGATAAGAACAGTCTGTAACACAATCATGGTAGACAGATGCACAGAAATAAAATTTTAACCCTTTGATGGGTACATGCACATGGGAAGATTGAAAGCAATTCTGAGTAGCCTTTTAACTATGCAAGGCTTTTTGAAGGAGTATGACATCATGATAGCTATTCAATAGGTGGAGCTGTACACTACTCTAGCTTCAGCTGTGAGCTAGCTAAGGGTGATTTATCTGAAATTGTGTTTAAATTTAATATACTTAAGCATATGCAAAAGTGGATTAGGCTTAGGACTGCAAAATCATAATGGTGTCATAGCTATGAAACAACCTCATAAATATATATATACCAGCATGTGTGCTCACACACACACACACACACACAAACACACATGCGCACAAACACACACACACACACATTTTTGTCACCTTTGACTGTTTTAAGTAAACTCCACTAAACTGAAAGTAGGTGTCATATAATCAATAAACTGTGTGTTAGATAACTGACAGTACTATAAAGTTTAACCAGAAATTATCAATAAATAAATAGCGGTGTCTTTTAGATTACATAGGTACTGCAAGAGCTAACAGAAACTGTTCATGCTGTGATGGGTATTTTTTTAAATCGGTCCTCCATACTGGAGACACTATAGTTTGACAGAGGCAGGCAGGACACTTTTCTGGAATTACATTCTAAGAAAATGGATCAGCAAATGCCTGTAACCCTGTTAAGCGATAGAAATGCAGTAAGGAATTAAGGGTCGCATTCTGTACACACACAAGTAATTTAAGTGTCTTGATGCTGTGTAATGTTTTAAGAAAATGTATGAAGTGTAATAGGCCAGGCAATAAGATTTCTAGGGCTAGCACAGACTATAAGAATTAAGAAAGCCTACAGAAAGAAAACACAGTGTCTGTCCAAGCAACTAACAGCCTCATTTTCCTTGAAGTATTTTAGGAGGAATGGTTTTAGCCCTAGAAATCCTGGTGTGATTCTATTAGGTTCTGCCTCATTATCTTTTAGAGTGCCTATCACTCTTCTGACTTTCTCAGCAACAGTCACCTTGCCTATCCACACCGCACTCCTCTATAGTCCTGGCATCTTTAACTGGTAGCCTGGCCCACTCCCCCAAGAATGTTAATTTTCATATTCTCACCTGGTCCCTGGGTTCCCTCTACTCCGCTGACAACAGATGCTGCATAGTGTTTTCCTTGTGTGTCTATGTTTAGTTTACAAGTACATGTGTGTTTGTGTGTCTGTGCTATGTGTGTATGATTCTGCATGAGGGTGACTGTATGTGTGTATGGCAGTGAATGTATATGTCTGTGGTATATGTATATGATTCTGTATGAGGGTGACTGTGTGTATGTGTTTGTGTGTGTGTGTATGTGTTTGTGTGTGTGATTGTGTGTGTGTGTGTGTGTAAGTATATATATATATATATATATATATATATATATATATATATATATATATATATATGTGTGTCTAGGACACATGCTCGATGAGCATATGTCCGAATCACAAAACATCGAACACACATACACGAAAGTGCTTAACATCGAAAAGTGCTTCCGTGTATGTGTAGTTCAAAATAAAAAATCTACGTTTCTGCAGCGGGGACCCCCCACACCCCCCTACTTTATTATTCTCACTACATGATCACACTACAGTGGGGAAAAGGGAATTTTCCCTTACCCGCACTGTAGTCCGATCTACGAAACAGGCACACATACACGGAAGCACTTATCGATGTTAAGCACTTTCGTGTATGTGGGTTTGATGTTTTGTGATTCGACATATGCTAGTCGAGCATGAGGTGCCACTCACCTACTTTTGTTCCTGCCTTTCTCCTCACCTAGGCAGCATTAAAATCTGGACTTCAGGCATGAGCACTGTCCTTTCTGCAAAGGTAATACCTTTTGACATCTTAAGGTATAACACAAATAAAGCACTCATGAGCATTGATTGTTTATTTGGGGAAACAGGGTTCTAGCCTATGCTGCAACAATGTCACTAGCATAGCAAAAGGGTGGGGTGTGATGGGGTATGAATTGAGAACATCTCAGATCATATCCATACCTCTCAACCTCTTAGTGCAAGAAATTTGGACAAAGCCTAAAATAATGGGGGGGGGGGGTCAAAGGCCAAAAAACAGGGATGTTTTTTAAATATCACTCTTATAAACTTAGAAGGTTTCTAAAATTACACAATTTGTGCTAACATGTACTTTCTGAATGATATTAAGTCTGAAATTCAAATGTACTCCATTATTTAGAGGCTTCAATCATTAGTGATTTGCCAGAAAACGAGAAGTTTAATGAGGAACAGACCAAAAATGTGACACAAAAATCGGGACATTCTGCAAAAATCTGTACAGTTAAGAGATATGATTATACCAAATGCTGCCATGAACATCCTCAGTTTAAAAGCCTTGGAATCTTCCCTGCAAATCCCACACAACTGAGAAAAACTGATCACATAGCTCAGATTACAGATATACTACTGTATTCTGCTGCAGATGCAGCTGAACAAATCCCATCCCTCTCTGACAGAAGCATGGAAGGAAAGGTGTACCACATATCTTCTTGGATTGCATGCACTGTTTTAAGTTTGTCTCCTGCCTCTTAACAGATGCAGTAAACTGTAAATGCCCAAGCCAAGGGCAGCATCTATGATAATCACTCACTAACAGTTTAGAAAGTATAATAATGAATACAGTTATTGAGTCATTATGCAGCCCAGTCACAAAAAAATGTTTCTTTCAGGCTGCCTGTTCAAGACATGTAAATTAAAACCTAGTCTCTTCTCTTAGTTAGGGATGACAGACAGTCAAATGCAATCTGTCAGTAAAATCAGACAGAATATGGACAGACTGTCAGCATAACTGCTATCATCGTTAATGCAATTATTTTGCTCTTTTGTATTTGGGGACACTCAATGCCAGAGGGGTGTAAATGACACAGAAGGAGGCAACTATAAAACCTGCATACAAAAAGAAAAGCAAGAAGAATGGATAGTGCAGATCAAATTTCCATTACCTCACATGAAAACAAAAGCCTCCTCCTCCCGATCTTGTTTCTGCTATTACGCTCATACGCATGAAAATTCATTTAAGCAAGTGACACTCATTTTGCAATCTCAATTGACTGCAGCTCTTTCTAAGAGAAAGTAAAGTCTGTCATCAAGAAACTCACATTAAGTTCAAACAGGGGGCCTTGTCACCCAATTAAATGTGCTGATCAAAAAACTGAGTAGATACAGAGCTACCATAACAAGGCAAGGTCAGTAGTGTATCACTCGCAAGACAAAGTAATTATTTCCTAAACATTCAGCAGGGTGCTAAAATGTGTTACTCTTCTGAAATATGCTTACATTTTGCCAATCTTCTCTCCTCATCATCATCATAGTCATCACCTTCCTTTTTCCCCATTTTCTACATGGGGACAGGGTGTCATGTCTGCTGTCACCATCCTTCTCAATTCAATGCTACTGTCCTACCTTTTTCAGTGGTCATGCTCGATTGTCACAGGTTTTCTCTCATGCAATCCACTTATCTCTTTTTAGGATGCCTTTTTTTTCTTGCCTTCTTCCTGTCTCTCCCAGGTTGTCTTCACCAGATTGTTTTCTGCTTTCCTGCACGTGCTCAAACCATTGTAATATATTGTTTAATCTTCTCTGCAATTGGCGCTACTTGGTTTCTCCTCTGATGGCCTCATTTTTTTTGGCCCGTAGTGTGCATCCTACCACCCATCGCAGGTACTTTATCTCCACCATCTCTAACTTCTGCAACAGCTGTGCCGCCTTCACTGCTCAAGTTTCTGTATCACACAGTGGTAGTACTGGTTACACCACTGTTTTGTACATCTTTCTTTCTAGCTTATTTGGCATTCTTTATCATACACAACCCTAACACACTGCCAGTTGGCTGTGGCCCCTCTGATTCTAGTTCTAACAACCTCATTCAGGCTTCCCTTCTCCCCCTCAACCACCCTCCTAGGTACTTGAAGCTGATAACCTACTCCACCATTTCCCTTCTCTCAGTTTGCAGCTTATTCTGCTTTCTACAATTTGTAGCCATGAAATCTGTTTTGTTCTGTACTCAATTTCATTCCAGTTTTGCATTCCATTCCATTCCACTAGCATTTGCTGAAGTGCTTGTTTAACAGACTGCTTGCAATGTTAAATCATGTGCATGCATTAGCTTTGTTGAGCTGTGCCCTCACACCTGTTTTATAATTGTGTAACAGCAGTGGGCTCAGAGCTGAACCCTGATGCATACCCCCTTCCACCAAGAATCCTTCTTTGAGTGTGAGCACTGTTCGTACTTGTATCATTGGGTCCTTGTGTATATCCTGCACTAATTCTACCTGTGTTTCTGGGATTCTGAACCACTGCAGGACTGAGTAAATCAGCTTTCTTAGGGCCTTACCATATGCTTTCTTTAAGCATATGAATGCCCAGTTGGATACTTTCCTCATCTCTAACATCTGTCTATCTCACTGCAAACATCGGTTCGGTTGTGCTGTATCCAGATCTGAATCTGAAATGGTCATTTCCCATATTACCATCTACTACGTCATGCATTTGTTTATTAATCATCTGTCCAGCACATTCATGCAGTATGACAGGAGTCTGATTCATCTATACTACCCACAGTTGTGAATACCTCCTTTGTTTTTTGTGCACTTTTACTAGAATGCTTATTTTCCAATCATCACGGATATCCCTCTCTCCCCAAATACTCCTATTAGTACTGCCCTGGAACCATTTCTCCTCTAACTCACCCAGCATCTTGATCATATCTGCTGTGACTTCATCCAAGCTCCATGCTGGATTTCCTGACTTAATTTTCCTTAGTGCTGCTCTTATGTCTTCTAGGGCGGGCTCTTCATCTTTCACAGCAGGCTGTGTCTCAGGTAGTAAAGCTTCTGCGGGGTTTTCATTATTCAGAAGCTGCTGGAAGTACTCCGTAGATCTGTCTTTAATGTCCTGGGGAGCAGGTTGTTGTTGGCATTCCTTATGAAAGGTGTCTCATGACTATCTTCTTTATGTTTTAGTCTTTTGCTTTGCAACCAGTTGTTGTGCTTCTACTGAGTCACGTTCCAGAAGCAGGTAGAGTGCATTTGTTATGCCTTGTTTTTTACTGTCACAAATTATATGTGGTTGCCATCCCTCTCTATAGTATGTCTTCCCTTCCAGTAATCCTCCATGCCAAGAAGGAGGAAGCAAGTGCCTCAGCATCAAGGTGTCAGGAGTGCCATCTTTAGATGCCAATTGGTGGTAGTACAATGCAAGTATACCCAAAAACTGCTATCTCATGCTCAGTCAGGCTTCAGCACTCCATGTGTGGTAATGCAAGCTGCTTGTTGAAATTGAGGCAATAAATATTCAATAATTATTCTGAAAGAAGGACCTTTTTTTCCTTTTTGAGCTCCTTGGAGAATAGCACTTGAGTTGAGGAACGGGGACCAGATCAGGGAGTTGTACCAGGCACCAAATGGTTCCAGGGGGTACTTCTAGGAGTATGGAGTGGGGAGGGGAGAGAGCAGGAGACACAGACATATTGCAGATATCTCGAAGATAAGCATTCTAATGCCAGTGTACCAAAACAAAGAAGCCATTCACAACTGTGGGCAGTACAGAGGTATGAAACTCCTGTCATATTGCATAAACATGCTGGAGAGCTAGATTGATAAATTAATATGCAGTGGTAATAGAAACTAAGATGGGAGGTAAGTATTTCATATTTTGATCAGGACGCATTACAACTGAACTCATGTCTGACTCTGTTGACAGTCTAACACATTATCACACTATTTATGCCTCTGCTAACACACCATTGAGAACGGGAGTTGTTTGACGATTTAGTGACCGACTATTCAAAGACCACTTTGCCAAGGCTAAATGATTTAAATTGCATTTCTTCAAGTCTCTGCAACCCTTTCAATGTGATGCAGTGATTTTGAGTTCAAACTTCAGGCAGCCTACTGGTGCAGGACAGGGTACCATTTGCACTAGTGACCTATATTGATCTAGGGAGGAGGAATACAAGTAATTATGTTTTTGTTGCTTCCCTCACCCTGAAGAGCTGCAAGGGAGCTTACTTTGGGAGTGCATGTTTCTCCAGTGAATCTTCAGTAGAGATGGTGGGCCTCAAGGAAAACAAGACTGCCAGAGAGACTACTTTAGTTATGAGCAAGTGACCTCCCCCTCATTACACCTATTCTGCTCCCACTCCTTTCGCACTTGCTAAGACATGCACAAGGGATTACAGGTGCATGTAAAAGAAACTTCATGGCCTGCCACATTTAGAAGACCTACATTTTCCTTCATAAAGAGCCAGATATAGTATTAGAGAGTGGTCTGGAGCCACAAAAAAAATCTGTGTTAAAAATTATGGTAATGCCATTTTGGTCATTTCATCTCATCCAATCAGTACTCAAAGAGCAGATACATCGGAGTGTCAAACATAGAATATGCATATGTCTGCATCATAGAAGTTTAGCATAAGCACAGTCACTCAGTGTTTTACATTTATATTTTTACACATCTCCTACCCTTGCTGAGAAATATGTGTACCTCAATATTTCAAGATGGTCACAGAAGTGTGTAATCACCCAGAGCATGAAGACTTATGAGATGCAAAAAGAATGAGATGTTCCTCCTTTCCATCTGTTTCAGCTGCATTACAAACTGTTTTTGGTATTACATGGAAAGCCCATAATCATGAAGAAGGGTAAAGTTTCTTGTTGCAGTCCTTTGTCTACAAAGTACCAGTGTAGTATATTTCCAGCACATGGTAGCAAACAAAATAGCAAAATTGACTTTAAATTATTATTATTTTTGTGTGTATGTATGTATTTTACTGTTAAGCACATGGTCTAAAAGTAATATCATCTATAAAAATGAATCAGAATCTTTGAGATGTTTACTGAGATGTTCAGAGCTAATAAAACTTGCAAGTGGGACGGGGGTATGTGCTCCAGATCTGCAGGCTACAACAACACAAGAAAAGCTTGCATCTTTGATCCTATGTGATGTACTACCAGACATGTTAAGGTAGCGCATGATCACCTAGGAAGAAGGGATTTTAGTATTCATAGAAACAGTTGTGACGATCCACCACTGGACCAGTAATCAGGGAGCATCAATCCTCACCACTGGCACCAGTGGGGGACGTACACTGTGAGGATAACAGGTAAGCACACAGTATTTCCAGATGCAGCTCTCTGCATCAATTGCAATTTCTCTTAAGAGCACTCAGAGACCACAGTCAGTCCAGTGCTGGTTTCTCCTTCTTTCGCCAGATCCCCAGTAAGACTCCCCAATGGAACAGCTATACAGTTGAGATCTCAGCTGAGTGGCCAAGCCAAGACCGCCAGCACCTTCTCTGTCCAACCAGTGCTACATGTCCTGCCTAAGTAGCTGACACACACACTCTTTGATGTTTGATTTATACACACATACACACACACACACACACACACACACACACACACAACTTGGAAAGACTGGCACAGGTTTATTAGCTATGCCCCCTTTTGCCCAGACTATAATGTAGTTATCACTGCCACTAGCCAACTCCTTATCAACTTCTTTAAGGCCCTTAACAAAGGGTGTCCAATCTTACCTTTTAATATTAAAATTAATACAAATGGTAGTTTGACCAAGGCTATTAGGAGTGGCCCACACAATGTCACCAAATAAATATGCAAGTACTTTCAAAACTTAAATATCTCTGGACAGATCAGCCACAATGAATGGTTTAAATGTAAATACATTTAATAATAAATAATAAAAAAAAAAGAAAATACTCTGTATATATTCACAGTGATATCAGAGTTCAAAATCACAGGAAATATTTAAAACAACATTGCAGGGCAGTCTCAAATAAATAAATAAAAATATCTAAACTAAGCTTTGCTATATTCCTGACTATATCTAAGAGAATTATACTATTCCCTAGTAACTTACATCATCAGAGCAAGGCAGATGTTGTGGTGAATGGTTCTTGTCATGTCCAAAGCAGAATACAGAATGCTCTGTCTCACTAAGAGACTCCTCAAATTAATATCTCAAATATTATTACTGGGATAGCTTGCAGAATGACATCATTTCTTGTCATATGACTCTATCCCAAGTGAAACTCCCACTGCTGGAAGCTGGCAGTATTTAGCATCTACATGTGAAAACACATAGACCTCAGATCTTTGGAAGATGCTGGAAGTCATAAAACAATTGCATTCCTTCATGCTTTCAGAGGTAGCAATTAGTTCACTCCGAAGACAACAGAAAGCTTCTCAGCATGGACTCTGTGTCTCTAGTTGCATTGAAAACTGAAATATACCATCTTTTATTGCATAGCCATAAAGTAATTTAATTTCAGTTCTGAAGTTAATTTCCTGTATTCCAGTTTCCACTGATAAAATATATACATTTAAACAGTTACAATAGTGCATGTACATTTCTGTTCTATTCCAACAGGGCACACCATGGTTACATTTTAAGCACAAGCACTTTATAAAATACCTTTTTAACACACATGTCTTTACAAACCTAGTTTGATATACATGGCATACAGTTCTAATACAGTTCTAACACAAGCATCTTATCTAATTCATGTTGATATTCACAAATGACATATAATTATTTACCAAATTTCAGATAGCTGTGCTGGCAGTTATCTCCCTTTGTCACAACAGTTATCATTTTTGTGACAAATTAATTTACCTCTCTCTGTCCTCAATGTAAGCACCTCTGTACTTCCCTTAAAAAGCTAGTTGATGTCCTATAACTCCCATATTTCTTTTCCTTATCTCTGCATATCACTATACATTACTGAAAAACACAATTTATCATGCAAACTGCAGATCTAAAACAGCAGCACCCTAACCGTGGAATGTCCACCATAGATCAAGACAACAGGAGAGAAAAGCTCCTAAAATTAATGCCCGCAACAGGGACCTATTTATCTTAGTACTGAGAGAGATTTTACACTATTCAGACTTCAAAAAAACATCTTAAGAAACACCTGACACAATTCCCCATGCAGGCATAATTGACAGGTGTAAATCCAAATCCTTATGTTGTTGAGTGGATAGTTAACAGGTCCCATGTGGTTAAAACTCCAGGTGCCACTTCAGAATGGAAAACAGAAATTACCAAAGGTGTACCACAGGGCCCATTGTTGGGTTCTCTCCTGACTGGAATCTATTTCTCAAAACTTTACTGGAATTAATCTCTTCCACTTACGTTTAACTGACTAGGAGAGGCAGAGTTTGGGCAAAACTGCATTCTTCCAAACTGCAAGTAATCTATCTTCTGAAAGGGCAGTGGAACATGTCTGAGCTAGCCTGAGTTACAGAAAGAGGCTAGAGATATGGTTTAAGGCGTGTATCAGAATGGTCAAATTCTATGAATAGGGGCCACCACCATAAATATGTGGCAGCTGCTGGTCAATTCCATGGAGGCTGGAGCAGAATGCTTCTTGTAAAGGTAGCAAGAGTAAGTCCTGCCTCTGGTAGCCAGACTACTGCTTAGTTGCTTGACTTCTCTAACAAAGTGTTTAGCTTGAAAAGTCCTGAGCCTGAAAAAATAGCCGAAATGTCTCGTGCTAGGAAACTGATATGAGATAGCTTCTCCAAGCGACTTAAATGATCTTGAATCACTGCAAGTACAAGTCCAAATTGATTTTCCCCACCTGTTGTTATGTATTAACAAGTATATACTATGACAGAGGAAGATACAGAATGTGAATGTCAATATGTGTTATCGGGTGTGTCCTACCATTCTAAAGAACGGTAATAAGCTACCAGATTCTGAGTTGAAAAGTGCTGTTTAACTGCATTGACTTTTGGATGTTTTTCACACCCCAATTCTTGTGCTTTTAAACTTGGTGAACTCTTAGCTGCATAACCCTACTGTAAATTAGAGTTTTCAAGCATGTCTCAGTACTATTTCTAGTGGACACTGATAGCTCAAACTGATAAGGCACTCCCATTAGACTCAAAGCTCAAGTTAGCCTCTGTTTCATATTATCTCATTTCAGCTAGTGCACATTACAATATTCAGAGTGTTAATCTGTATGTGTATTTCTGCATTTTTCCTTGTTTAACCAAAAGTCAACTGTGTGCATGCTTAACTTGGTCTGGGACATTAGTTTTGTAGTATCCCTTACTGTAGTGTGAGAAAGAGAATTGTGAGTTGCTGCAAGATTATAGCTTCATTTATTTCATTTCTACTGCTTTTTACAGTTTATATGTTACTTGGTCTGGGACCTTAGGCTTGTAGTATAACTCACAATAGTAAGAAAATTGTGAATTGCGTCAGGATCTGACCCTCATTTATTACATTTCTACTGCATTATTACTGTTGCATTTTACTTGGTCTGGGGACCTTAGCCTTGCAACATCACTCACGATAGTGAAAAAAATGTGAATTGTTGCCGGATGTGAGCCCCATTTATTAAATTTCTACTGCATTTTTTCTTCTGGCATTTTACTTGGTCTTGGGCCATAGTCTAGTCTTGTAGTATCTCTCAGAATAGTGACAGAATTGTGAACTGCTGCAGGATCTAAGCCTTATATATAGCCTTTACACTGTATTTTTATAGTTTACAGATTGGATTCTTCTTCAACCCATCTACTGTAACCTATGCACAGCTCTGCAGCAGTGGATTGCACTGCCCTGTATACACTCAGGCACCTACAGAAGTAATTTTCTATATAAAACATCCTTTGTCATTTTCTCAAGTGTACAGTTGAGTTTAAAGCAGCCAGTTTGCCTGCTGAGAAGCATTACTTCAACAGTGTTGTTTTAGATCAATCCTAGACTTCTCCCTCCAGCACAACTCCAAACCCTGACTGCACCTCCCATCACAGATCACAAAAAGGGGATCCAAAGTCATGAATGTGCACTGTGCACTTTCCTCCTGCCTCTGCAGTCAACCTGGTGGAAATGGGCAATCTGAGATAATGTAGCAATTGTCTCCTGTTTACTGACAACCACCTTATTCTTCAGCAGACTGACACAGTATACAAGAGATGTAATTACAGTATAGTTTTGGAGGCAAAGCTGTTGCACAGAGACACTGATATCTCTAAGTAGGTTATCAGTAACACACACTACACCTTCTATGGATCAGACACATAAACTCACATATGCTGAGACTCTTAAATGCAGTCTTCTCAAACCTCAGAGGCCTCCCATATGCTGCCCTCAGCAACCTCCCAAGCACGCTACAAAAACAGGACACATACCACGACATTTCACAATGTCTCAACCTCTAAACCCTTGAGGCAAACTTCCATACAACCCAATACAGTGATCTCTGGAGACTGTTGTAAGCACACTGATGCCCCCCCTCACCAGGCTGAGAAAGGAGACAGTCCCTGTCAGTGGCCTGTTGGGTCAAGGATCTGCCAGATCACACATGCACTCAGGACATTGATCCACAAGTACCAGTATGACTCTGTCATTGTCCATGCGGGTGTTAATGGCCTGAGATACATCCCTGGACTTTATTTAGAGAGGCACGACAGAGATTTCAGATTGTGTTCCAGGCAGGTATGAGTCTAGCACTGAGCAGAACTTATGCCTTCTCCCAGGGTGATACCACAATATAAACAGACGATGATTGACCTTAAAAACTGGCTTATTTTCTGGTATCATTTTAAGGGGGTCCAATATTTGTCAACTAGGGAGGACATGATCTACAGATCATGCTGATTCACCACGGATGTTCTGCACTTGTCCCCAGCAGGCTTTCAGACATTGGCCAAAACATTATCCACCCATACAGTGCCTTTTTAGGCAATGCCAATCTCATAAACCTTTCAACACAGTAAATTCTAAGCAAGATAAACTAAAGGTGTTACTCATGGATGCTAGGAGTCTCAACAAGGACCTCCATTCCCTAGAAACACTCCTCACTCTGGACAGTGTTGACATCTGTGCAGTTACTGAGACATGGTTTAAAGCCACGGAAGGCACCTCGGCAATACATGACTATAATGCCTTCCACACTTTTAGATCAGCTACCACAAAAGAAAAGACAATGAGATGGAGGCATATCAATCTACATGAAAAGTAAGCACACCTCAAGACTGGCCAAACAAAATGACATGCTTGATTTATCCCATGTCTAACTAATCATAGGTAAAGTTCAATACCATATCTTTGCTATCTATAGATACCTGTCTATGGCCCACGATAAGAATATCATGTACTTGAATGTACTGCAGTCACTCACAGTTCAGCCCAACACCATATTTATGGATGCTTTCAACTATCCCACCACAAATATACACAATTAGTAACATGCTGACTGAAAGATTCCTGGATTTTGTCAATGTAAACACCCTGGAACAGCTAGTCTGCACACCTACTATGGGTGCAAATATCCTGGATCTGATACTCACAAATATGAGGGTACATTGCACCCCCCCTCTTGTGTAATGCCCTCACTGGTCAGATCAGATCACAAAGTGGTAACCCTTGAATAAATGTAAAGTCTGAACTCCCAGCAAACCCCAGAACCTTTAAGAACTTTTCCAAGGCTTACTACCTCCTATTAAGTGATGGCATAGTTAAAGCTCAAGCTGCCCCCAAACACGGAAACACAGTGACCTTTGTGGAAGTGTTTATGGAAACCTTGTACAAGTATGTAAATAACTGCATAGAAACAGCAGTATCAAACTGAAATAGGACAATCTTCAAAAACAAGCCCCCCTTGGTGGATGCTCAGTCTAAAAAGGTTGTATAACAAAAGAAAGAAAATCCTGTTCAAAAACAGGGAGGGCTATGCTTAAAAGACACAAAACTCCCTTATCAATCTCAACAAAATGCAGATGACTAATCAAGTTCACCAAAGCCAACTTCAAAAATAGCCTCCCAGACTAAAGACAACCATAAGCATTTTTCAGTTATGTACACAACCTTAAATGGAACACCCAACAGTGTGCTGAACTAATAGTAAATGAGACTTCCTCTACTGAAGTGGGGAATACAGTACATTTTCTGGCCAATAAATTTAGCTCCAATTTCATCCCCCTAAAATACCATCTGCTGTTTCTCCCCCAACTATCACTAAAGAACAGGTCCTCACTGCATTATCCAGAACTAAAAGCACTGCATCAGCAGGTCCTGATAATATCCCAGGATGCCTCCTAAATAGCCTGAAACATGACCTGTCAGGCCCATTCACATTTCTGTTCAACCACAGCCTCCAGACAGGTTTCATCCCTAGAGAATGGAGGACTACAATGGTCATCCCTCTACACAATAGGGGACCAGCAATAGGCATACACGTTTGTCTAATCTTATATGCAAGGCCATGGAAAGAATTATCATGGACCTGATAAACAAAAACACAGGAAACCTTCAAACACTGGACCCATCCCAGGTCATTTTCATCAAGGGCAGATCATGCCAAATAACCTTGGTGGACTTCTTTGAGATAGACAAGGGCAAAATGGTATGTACTGCCTACCTTGAAATGGTAAAGGTATTTGACACAACACCTCTCTGTTTCTGGTATTATAGACAAAATCATATATTTAGGCAAAAATCCCTTTGTCACCCAATGGATAGCCAAATGATTTACAGACAGGACACATGAAGTTAGGGTGGAGGAACCCACCTCCACCAAAAGACTTGTTACTAGTGGGGTCACACAGAGCTTCGTACTGGTACCCTCCTGTTTGGAATATACTTTTCTGAAGTCACAGCAAATGTAGAGACCTTTTGACTGACCACATTTGGTGATGACTTCAAGCTGGGTGCAATCGGTGAATTCCTCAAAGGTGTAGATAACACCCAGGAGGGTCTGACACAAACAAATAACTGGTGCCAAAACCATAGCCTAAAACTTAATGAAGAAAAATGCATAATTATACACTTTGGGAAGACAACCACCTCTGCAAATTACAACATTGGTAACACTCCCGTAAGAATAGACCCAGTGGTAAAGGACTTGGTAACTCAATTTGACAGTAGGCTGAACTTTGATCACCATGGTAGTGAGAAAGTCCTTCTATGTGGTGCAACTTATAAGTAAGGGCATGGCATCCAGATCTAAGGAGATCATAGTCCCACTATACTCGGACCTCATTAGACCAATAACCAAGTGCAGTGCACCCTTCAGCATGTACCTAACCAGGCATTTGCAATAGCTGGAGTGGCCACAGAGATTCCTCACTTAAAAAATACAGAGTGTAAAAAATAATATCCTATGCGGACTGCCTCAAAGCCCTGTCCCTGTATGCAAATTCCTACAGACTAATGAGGAGTGATCTATGCCTAACCTACAAGGCATTTTCTGGTCCAGCCCTGGTGGATCTACATTCACAAAACAAACAGCGCTAGATTTACCCAATCTAAGAGTCTAAGCCTTGTCTGTGACATAAACAAAACATGTTGATTGACAGGTACGTGTCTCAAAGATTACCCCTTCTCTTGTATAGATTCCCCATTCATGTGAAACAGACCTCATCCCTAAGCTTATTTAAATGCAGCCTGGACCAATGGATGGAAATCACAAAGTTACCCCAGCTTGCCACCTGTGGCCCTTCTGGGCAGGAGCAGTTTGTAGATGTCCTAAGGCACAGGTATATACTAAAGCCATTCTTGCCTGTTGGCATTGATAATTGGAAAAATTGGAGTATGAATGGCTAAGCTTAAAAAGGCTCTAGATCCAGTAGCCTAGTAACCTCCTATGATCCTAAGAGCCTGAGAGTAGATCAGATCAAACAGGGGATGGCAACTCAGTGCAACAACTATCAGATGAGATTCGTATCAAACGCTGAATACACTCCATATTCCATGAACACCTAATATTTAAGTGACCCTAAACACTAGATCTCTGAGTTATGAAGTTTTTTCTGCTAAAAGAAAAGCAAAGACCTGGACTCAGATCAGTACATCTGCTCTGAAGGAGATGCAGTGCACAAACAGCATGAATGACTTGCCATGGTCTATAGTGGCCCCTATAGACTATAGCTACTGGGGTGTCTGGGCTACAGCCGAAACCATAGGGTCATGGTAGACATCCAAAATAATATACCAGTGTCACAACCGGTAGTACATTCATTCACTCACTCACTCACTCACTCACTCACTCACTCACTCACTCACTCACTCACTTACTCACTCACTCACTTTTGATGCTGGAAGACCAGTAGGCTGTGTTCTATTCCCTGACACTGAAGTACAGCATTGGTGTGATGAGACATTAAACCGAGGTCCCATTTGCTTGAGTTGGAGGATGTTCAGGTGGCTGTAAAAGATCCCGCAACACCTATCAAAAAGAGTAGGGGTCTTTTATTAAATACATCATCTACAATATCTACATTATTTACATATTGTACACTATTTACAGTCCTTTACAACCATTTTTCCATCATTTGCAAAGCTTTATATACACACACACACACACACACACACACACACACACACACACACACACACACATTAATTTATCTTCATATACATTCATTTTAAGTCTCACACCCCTTTGCCCATATCTCCTTTGCATTATTTCTGCCAATATCCATTTTACATTAAATTTTATCTCATTCAGTCCTTCATTCCATATTGTTTATATAAACTATCCTTCTATCAATTTTCTTTACATATTGCTTTCTTTTACCTTTATAATGCCTATATTCTAACACATCCATGTTTATATTTTCCACTTTAATTCCTTCCAAGTAATTCTCTTAACATGACATTTCCCATAGTTTCTTCACCCTTATTACATTTCCACTGTTTCATCTTCTCCCCAATAATTACATAGTCTTTCATATATTTTTACACCACATGTTTGCTTTCACTGCAATTTGTTTTATTCATAATCTCCAAAAAAAAAAAAAACTCTCTACATTCTACATATTTTTTACATCATTCTGTTCTCTCCTTTGCACATTAATATTTTCTTCCTCATTTTTTCCATGGATAAACACAATAATATTTGTTCACTATGATCAAATACCATAATTTTCTATTTTCTTATATCTCCCTTATTTTCACTTTCCACAGTATTATTTTTTCTTGATACTCTTTCATTTCTCCATTCATAACTTCTTTCTCTCTTTTAAATTTACTCATCATGCACCATATTTTTTAAAGTTTTCTGCTATTATTACACTTTTAAATGGTTCATTTTCCTCTTTTATCCATCTTAACACTTTATGTAGATTTAATGATGCTGCATATACCACCAGATTTATTAAACCTAACTTTCCTTATTCGCCTCCCTTAACATTTAATGTTCTTCTTTTTACTGGGTTCAACCTGGAACCCTATATAAATAAAAACAAAATTGTCATTATTTCTTTTTTCACCTTTTGTGGGGATCATAAAAACATTTGCAACATACGCAGTTTTTCCCGGTAACACAGAGTTTACTAAATGCACTTTCTTTTTGCATGACAGCTTATAAGTTCACCAATAGAGACATCTATTTTTCTTACTTTATTATCTCTTCCCATTGTTGTATTGTTTTACTATCTCATTCCCAAATGTTATACCCAATATTTTTATCTCCTTCATGTTAAATTGAATATTCTCTTAATCCTTTACTCTTATTTCCATTTAGGCCCATACCTATAGCCCTCAAGTATTCATTTAATTGTTTAAAGGCTTCTTTCATTCATTCTTTGTTATTAATACTATGTCATCTGCATATGAAAACATAACTGGTAGTCTAATTCCTTCTATAATCTTCTATCTGGCTACCTTTAATGCTGTATTTATTTCACTAGCAACTATGTTCATGACTAATGTGAATACAATACTACTTGCTGGGCATTGCTGTCTTATACCACTTTTATGTTTCCTTCTTGACTTAACCACCCATTCACTACAACTCTTACTTTATTCTATTCATTAGCTGTAATAAGTATCTTTTGTATCCTCTAACTTATATTGTACTCCTTCATTATGTCCCATAATATTTAATGTTGTAAATTGTCAAATGCCTTTGTCAAGTCAACTGCCTTGTCTTTACCTTCTGTTTTCCTATTCATTATGTTGTCCACTATTTCTCTTGCTATCATTGGTAGTTATTGATCATCCTTTCCCTTTCTGCCAAATATTGTAGCTTCTACTATTATATTTAATTTATTTTCCAATCATTTTCTAATATTTCATAAAAATCTTATGATCCGTATTATTAAGTACCATCAGTCTCCAATTTCTTATAAATTCCTTTTTTCCAAATAAACTTCATAACTTCCACACATATTTCCTTTTAACTAAAAACCTTCCTCTAACCATTCCTGTAATGCTTCCACAAAGTACTTCTTCTGCCAGTCTGACATATTTCTATATATATGGTATTCTATCCCATCTGGTCCTCTTGCTGATTCTAGAGTCACTAATCTTAATGTATAATTTAATTCTTGCATTGTAATTTCTTTTTAAGTTACTTTATTATCTGTTTTTTTAGTTTTTTAACTTTCTACTTTTGATTTTTTTTTATCTTGCTTTCTTTGAATGTATTTTCTATGTATTCTTTTACTACCTTCATTATTTATTGTTGACTTTTGACAATTTCTCATTTCTCTTATTACCCTTTTGTTTTCTATTTACTATACTACTCTAATAATGCACAACTTCTTCATTTTTCCCTTGCCAAAAATACATTTGTTTAAACAAGTATCTTTTAATCTTTTCTTGATTCATATATTTCCTTCTCTCTAGCACAGAAGTCTTTCTTGTTTCTTACTACTTCTGCAAATGCCATGTTACTTTACATTTTTGTTTACCTCTTTTCTTTTTATGTATTTCCATTTCAAGTACCATTTTCTATATTTATCTTTGTAACTTACCCACCATAATATCAAATTTTTGTTGAATTCTTTCATTCTTACATGATCTTTCCACAGTTGTCTGGTCATTTCTACATCTTCTTTACCTAACTATTTTTCATGCACTCTCTTAATCCTTTTATCTATTTATATATATCTATATCATTTTATTTCTTTTATCTCTAGCCAAATAGCCAAATGATCTGAAAATCATGTATGTTTTTTCTTGTGTTATCTTCCAACTCTCAGAAATAATAAAATAATCTGTCTCTAGTCTTAGATTACTTTTTTGTATGTCTGCTGTTTATTATCCCAAATATATAACTTTCCACTTTTAATGACTTCTAATATTATTTTAACATTGCCAACCACTTATTTCCTTTTTCTTAACTCACAATTAAAGTCATCCACTAATATTACATCCATACTCACGTTAACTTAATCTACAATTTTCTTAAACATAAACTCTCTTTCATTCTTCGTCACTTATGCATAAACTTATATAATTCTATAAACATGACCTTTACATGTCATATTTATTATTGTTAATCTAGCCATAATTATCAATGTAATATCCAAAATTTCTTATGTAATATTCCTATACCTGAAAATGTTTCTTTCCATATATTCCAAATAAACTCACCCCTCCCATAATATTTTTTTGTAATCTCTCTAATTCTGTTAATGCTCTTGTATAATCTAATATAAATATGTACATATCAAGTGTTGAGCACCATTCTAATAACCCTATTCTTCTTTTTACATTCTTTATTCTATTTACATTTATTGCTTGAATCCTCAGCTTTACATTTATTTATTTTCTTGTCTTCAGATTTATATTCCCTACTTATTTCCCTTTCCCTTTCTTGTTTTCTTTAATGCTTAAACCAATTAATTTCTTTCTTGCTTTTTTCATGCCTAAACCAATGATTTTTCTTTCTCTGTCTTTTACCTTTTTCTCAGTGGATTTTTTTCCCTTTCACTATATTCTAAATCTTTTCTTCTTCTTCTTCACTTATTTCTCACATACCCTCATTTCCTTTTTTCTCTCTCCTATTTTGTTTTATTATTTCTCCTTTTTCTCATTTCCATATCATCAGTCATTAACTATTGATATTGTTCTTTTTCTTGTTCTTGATATATATTTTCCTTTTTTCTATCTCATGCTTAACCTCTTGCTCTCTAATTACTTCATACTTCTGTTCTTTAATAAATTCCTTACAATCCATCCATAAATGACACATTTATTTCACATTTAGAACATTTCAATTCATATATTTTTGCATCATGACCCACTTTCCACAAACATAACATTCTCTTTTACTACAATTGTTAAAACGTTTTTGTCGCCCCTAATATTTCACCATATCTTTGTTTCCATCTACATTATTCTTAGAAAATGTCCAGTTTTTTCATTTTCCATTTTTAATACAACACTAGATTCCCAACTCCCAGTCCAAAAACCTCTATTGTCATAAATTTTAGTAGCACTGAGCACATCTTTACACAAAGACTTCATGTATACTTTGTGTCTCTTTTTCCACTTCATAAATATTTGCAATATATATATATATATATATATATATATATATATATATATATATATATATATATATATATATATATATACATTCCATGGGTTACAGTTTTCCTTTGATTCATTTTGTCCCAAAAACGTTTCCATAGATTGCCCAGATTCAAATATAATGTCACAAAATGTGTCTTTATTAATATGAATAAATGCTCTTACCTCTTGTAAAGACATGCCTAATGGTGTTATTACATTGTCCCAGATATCATACCTGTCTAATCCTTTTTCTTCTTGCTATTTATTCTTACTAAATGCATGTTTTCCTGCATCTATCTTCTTTTCTTCTTTCCTTCTTCCCTTTTTATCATATCTGCATATGATTTTTTTCTTCTGCTTCACCATTACTTTTGCTTTTGCCTGAATTCTGTCCATTATGTCTGTCCACTACAATGGTCTGTCACTTTCTGGTGCACTCTGTACTACAAGATTCTGCAATAAAATATGCAGACTGGAGGGCTGTAATCATACATCTAATTTGGCTCTAGCTTATACCCTAAAACAACATCCTTTGAAAAGTGACCCCTGAGTCTTGTGAAAGTTCAACCACCTTCACCCTTTCACCAATCTCTTTGTTGCTCTTCTTGATAAATGTAAACTCTTTCTCTGAAGGCTCACTTGCTTTTCTGTTCTCTATACTTCTAACCAACACCTCCTGTTCAACTGACTTTGTACAATTCAACCTCTCTGGCTCACTCTTTCCTTCTGATTCCTCCTTACACTTTATTTGTTTCTCTGATTGAAACAGCTCCTCAACACTGCCATATATTCGTCATTCATCCAACATTTTCTCCCAGCTTCTCCAAGCCACCACTGTGATTGGACTGGAAGCATGGTTTGCACCTGCAAAAGTCTTCCCCACTCACCAAAATAATATATTTTTATTTTGTAAACACACACACACATATATATATATATATATATATTACACATTATCTACAGTTGATATAAAAAGTTTACACACCCTAGGTTTTTGTGATATAAAAAAATGAGACCACAATAAATCATTTCAAAAATTTTCAATGTGACCTATAACCTGTACAATTCAATTGAAAAACAAACAAGTCTGTTAGGGGGAAAATATAAAAAATAAAAAACGTACAATATGCTGGTTGCATAAGTGTGCACACCCTTAAAATAATACTTTGTTTTGTGTGCATACCCTTAAACTAATACTTTGTTGAAGCACCTTTTCATTTAATTACAGCATTCAGTCTTCTTGAGTAGGAGTCTATCCACATGGAACATCTTGACTTGATAATATTTGCCCACTCTTCCTTGCAAAATCACACCAAATTACTCAGATTGCAGATTTCAATTGAAATGGTTAGAAGTCACATTAAAGGTGGGAAAAGTTTTGAAATGATTTATTGTGGTCTCATTTTTTATATCACAAAAACCTGGCATTTTAACAGGGGTGTGTAAACTTTTTTATATCCACTGTACATATTTACATATAAACACTATTTACAAATATTTACATGTCTCCATACATTTACTTTACATTTTCAAGTATTCCCTTACTATTTTACCCACAACCAAAACCATGTCTTTACCAATATCTTTGCCAAAGTCCATTTCTCATTATATATAATTTCCCTGAATCTCTCATTCCATATTGTCCATGCAACATAAAAAATAATTATGTCCATCTTCTTTACTACTTCTTCTCTTCGTGATCTATAATAACTATATTCTATCATGTCCATGTTTAACTGTTCATATTTTAAATACCTTTTAACCATATCACGTTTAAATATTTCTACTCATAAATTCTTAATTATGTCACATTTTAAGAAAATATGTTCTGCAGTTTCTAATTCCCCACACTTATTACAAATTCTCTCTTCTTTTTGTTTACACTGCATATTAGCTTTCATAGGCAGTTTGCATATGGATAATCTCCACAAAAGCCATTACATTCCTTTATTCTTTGTAGTTTTTTATCGCCTTAATAAAGCTTTATTCTTATTCATTTCAAGATCTTTCCATGGGTCAAGAAAATAAAAGTTTTTCATTGTATTAACATACCATTCATTTCTGTTCTTTTCTGTTACATTCTTTCTTATTTTCCATAGTATGATTTTATTGTGATATTCTTTTATTTCATCATTATTAATACTTTTACCTCTCTTCTTTACTTCCATTCCTTCCCATATTTCATTATACTTATAACACAATATCAGTTCTATAATTTTTTTTCTTCCTTCATAATAATTTTTAATACTTTGTATAAACTTAAAGATGCTTCATGCACAACAGGATTACTTAAACCTAGGCCCTATTGGTCTTCTTTCATATACAATGTTCTTTTTTTAACCGGGTTCAGTCTAGAACCCCAAATAAATGAAAATATTAACATCATTAGTTCATTTTCATATTTTATAGGTATCATATAAATATTTGCTACATACGCTATTTTACCTAATATCATACTAGTGATTAGATGTGCCTTCTTTCTGTATGAAAACCTATATATTTTCCAAAATATAAACATGCCCTTTATTTCTTTCATGACTTTGTCACATTTTTCCTGTTTGTATTCATTTTTCCCAGATTTTACTCTTAACACATCTATGTACTTGTCATTAAATTCAGCACCTCCGTTGGGAGGGTGGCCTAATGGTTAAGGTGTTTGTCTTGCAAACACAAGGTACAGGGTTTGAGTCTCACAAGGGACAATTGGCTAGGCTTAAAATGGCTCGCAAGGGCAGTTAGCTTAGTACTAATCTATGAACCTATGAACCTATTAAAACCAAATCCTTTACTTTTTTTTTACTTATATTCATTCCACTTCTTCCCAACATTACAACTTTAAGCTTACTCTTTCCATCCATAGTGTATTCTTTGTAATTATTACAATATCATCTGCATATGTATACATTATTGGTAGTTGTACTTCTTTTACCATGTTATAACCTCCATTTCTTCACATTTTATTAATTGTAATCACTATTATATTTATAACCAATGAAAAACTTAAACTATTGGCTGGACATACCTGTCTTATTCCACATTTTAGTTTTATTTCTTCCACTACCCATCTGTTCACATTTAGTTTCACAAGATTTTTGTCATACACCAATTTAATTACATGCTTGTAAAATCCCCCATAATGATTCAAGTTGTATGTTATAATAAGCTTTACTTGTGTCCCCTATCATTATTCTTGTCTCTACTTTCTTATCGATAATGTCAATTACCTCTATTATTAGCTATAATAATTTTTTACTTCCCTCTCCTTTTCTCACAAATATATTTTGATCATATACTTTCTCCATTTTACATTGTAATCTTTTTGCAATTACTCACAAATATTTTATAATCTGTGTTATTCAATTTTATCGGTATCCAATTTTTTATCTCATCTCTACTCCCTTTTTAATATAAATTATATTACTCCAGTACAGATTTCTTTATATTTAATCCCCGTTTCTATCCATTCATTCATAAACATTACTTTTTGCCAATCCTCTATTTCTTTATACGTTATATTCAATTCCATCAATTCCTTTTGTAGAATTCATGTTTATAGCTTTCATTCAGCTCATTTATATTTATTCTCTTTTTCTAAATATTCATTATCTTCTTTGTTTAAATTCTCTCCATCATAATTTTTTCCCATATTTACTTCTTTCTTAACAAATACATTTAATATCTGTTTTTTAACTATTCCATATATTCTTTCTTGTTTTTAATTAATTTACCTTCCTTATCTTTTAATTTTCTTATTATCTTTCCTTCATTCACTATTTTACACAAATCAGGTGCTACCGCTTCTTTTTTCCTTGTAACAAATATTTGTGTTTACATAACAGTTTATAAATCTTAATTTGATTCATTTTATATATTTTTTCCTTTTTCTTTTTCTAATACATCTTTGAATATTTCTTGACTTAACCTTTTTTGTGTTTTTCTTTTACTTTCTTTCTTTTCTTTTCTATGCATTGTAAGAATACTTTATATTTTTCTTTAAAATGTGTTCACCATACCATCCAATTTTCATAGAACTCTTTCATACTTATATGATGTTTTCAGAGTACAATAAGTTTTCTTTGTACTAAATCCAAATCTTTTTCATTGATTCTTTTAATTCCTTTTCCTGTCTTACTATATTCTTCATTTTCTTGTATTGTAATCCAAACTGCTATATGATCATAAATCCCATTATACTTAATTCCTTTTTGATTAACTTTTAAACTTTCTGAAATTAAAGAATAATCTATTTTATTTTTAATCTCATTTCTCTTATACATCCATTGTTTATTTTCCCATAACTTTAACTTACCACTCCTCATAATTTCAGTAACTATATTAACATCACAATTGTTCTTTTTTCTCTTAGGTTACAATTAAAATCCCCTGCTATTTATTATATTCATATTTACACATACATAATTAAGTATATTTTTGAACATAGTCTCTCTTTCTTTTTGGGCAATGTTTGCACACAAAGCTACAACTCTATATACATATTTCTCCATCTTATGTCTAATACCGTTATTCTACCTAGTTCAACTACTGTAACATCTAATATCTTAATTTCTTATTTACATAATACACATATGCACAAACATGTTTGTTTACCTATATTATACATAGCAGTACCATTCCAAAGTTTTTTTCTGTTTGTGTTCTTTCTTTTTTTGTTAATAGTATTATGTCCTCTAATATTCAGTATCTTCAGTATCTATTCCAGCACACTATTGTAATGTACTAATTCTTTTCTTAGCTTCTTTCAAACTGTTAACATTTAAAGCTAATATTCTCAGCTTTTACAGAACAGTTATTATAATATAATTCCTATTCTTTACCTTTCTTATTTTCTCTAAACATTATGTTTTTAAATTTTCTTTTCCTTTCCCTAACTCTTTCCCCTATCAAATTCTTTTTTGCCTTTTACTTTGTGTCACTTGAATTTTTCTTCACTTGTCTCATCTGTTTCTTTCTTCTTTTACTTATCTGTTTCTTTATCTTTATGTATAACCTCTACATTAATTTCATTTTGCTGTACTTGTTTTTGTGTCACCATTTCTTCTATCTCTTTCTCCTGTATAACTTCATTTTCACCTTCTTGTATGTCTATTTCGCATTCTAACCACGAGTGTCCAGTATTGCCAAATTTCTTGCATTTTAAATCACACTTTTTTGTATATTTTTCTTATCACGTTCATCAATCAAATGATCATCTTTTCTACAAAACTAACAAGTCTTTGGTTGCCCTCTGTATCTCACAAAACCCTTATTACCATGGACATTAATAATAATTGGTATATGTATCACATTGTCATTTTCCATTTTTAATATTACTCCACATTCCCATCCCCAGTCCAAAGTCCTCTTTCATCATAAACTTTCGTAGTATCATTGCAAATAGTCAATAAATTCATTTTTAAATCTATCTGTTCAACATCAATACTTAATTGAACCAATATTCTTTTTTTTGTCAGTCTAAAAAAAAGGTTGAATAACATATTCAGACCAAGGATTTACATTCATTTTTGTTCATACTTTCCTATGACATTCTCCATAAATTGTCTATTCTCAAATAATAAGTCACAAAAAGTCTCATTGTTAATAAGAATAAATGCTCTTACCTCCTTTGCAGTCACACCTAAATGTGCAATCAAGGAGTCCCACACTTCATAGCTGTCTAATCCTTTCTCCTTGTTACTGCTTATTTAAATGGTATACCTTCTCTTTAAATCCTCCTTTTCTTCTTTTCTTCCTTACCCTTCTTTTATGGTCTGCACATATTTTCTCCCCTCTTCTTCTATTTTCTCAATTATATCACTCTATGATGCAGCTGCATTATTTTATGGCTCACTTTGGTTAACCATCTGCTCCAAATAATCATTCCCTAACCCTCCTGATTGAAGGGTTGTAATAATACATCCATCCTGTTGCTCCATTTTGCCCTTGAATAACCTGTTTTAAAATAATTCTTCCAAATTGTCCCCACCTCCTCCTGTACATCGACCTGCTCCCCTGTCATCTTCTCCTCTGATACAGACTCACTCTCCACCATCACAACATTTATTTTTCCATTTGGCAGCAATTTTGCCAACTCCATACGTTTTTCAGTAACAACAGCAACATTAGTGCTATCAGCACACTGGATTACATCCTCCATGGCTGTGCTGTCCCTCTGGGCCACCTACTCACCTGGAACAAAAACAGAAACCAGATATGTCACCTTCAATTTTGTCCCCCTATGCCAAATAGTAGGGGAAGTTCCCCAATGCCCTGTCCAAAGTTCCCACAGTAGTAGTAGTAATACCACCTTGGATGCCCCTGAAGAGGTCATTAGGATAGTGGGACTAACCTAGCCAACAAAATATAAACAAAAATAAATCCACATGTATCCAGTCATCTTTTTAGGGAAGCAACAGCATGAAGAGATACTGAATTGCCCCATTATCCAAGCTAATACTCTAGAATGTACCCTGATTGCAGAAGAAAGGGCAGCAAGTACCATCCATGTACTAAAAATGCTTCTCAGGCAAAGCAAACAGTAGAATCCTCCTAAACATGTTTTGCAGTATTAATATGTCAAAATATTTTTGATAAAGCCTTAAAAGCCTACCTACAATAATAGCATTATAGTATGAACTGTGACCTTGTGAAATTTCAGAAAGTTGATGTGAATACTGATGTTGAAGATATTAAAACTGGTCAGAATCCTTTGATTTCTTGGAGTGAAGCTATTGAAGAAACATGATTTAGTAGAACCATTTTTAGAAGCTTTCATTAAACCCCCATCCAAGCATGAAAATATTTTGCTAGCTATTGATTAGGAGTTGTTTCCTTCCAGAGGATTCCTTCTGATATTAAACTTCTTTTAGATTATTTGGTCCCTTGTCTTTTGCACTTCCCCCTCCTTGCCAAGTACAAATTGCAAGTCTGCAAGGCACCGGACAGCAGATGGGTACACCACACTTCAGGATTTGAAGCTGGTCCACTCCCTATGACCTGACTCCCACCCGTGAGGAAATGAATGAGCTTATCAGGGTCCTTGACAGGACCAAATGGGCAGTACGGTTCGTGCCTAACAGGGTTGCTCGGTCCCCCCCCCATGGAACAAATGTGCTTATTGGGTGCAAGCAGAGCAGTCATCAGGCAGGTTTTGGAGAGTTGGGAATCAGGAAGGGAGGGGAATTCATCTTGTTCAGCAGAAAAATTAAAGGAAAGGTCATATGACAGCAGATGAGATATTCACGGCCACAAAGCTAGGTAGAGCTATGGGAAGTCTTATCTGATGAGAGCCAATGATACAGCTATTCTCAGAGTGAGGTATTAATCGAAGAAGGATACCAGAATAAAGCTCATTGTAAATGCCTCTGTCTGACTACTACATACAGCTTTGAGGGCAACCTCTTTATAAAAACAAGCAGTAGAGTTAGATCAGTGAATGATACCCTTTGGCTTTAGTCCAGTGTCATGCAGGGGGGGGGGGGGGTTGAAACATCTTTATGTATACCCAAGAGAGAAAGTGAACGGTAGCAAATTTGATGAAAACTTTTAAAATTTAGATTGCTACGCATATTTGCAGAGGAACCATTTTTCAAAACAGGTCATGTTTAGTATTGAAACAGAAATCTCAAATTAAGAATTGGACAGTGTGACGGAGAATTACTTTAGACAAAGGGTGATGGATGTACAGTTTAGAGACTATGTCTAGAAGGCAACATTATTTCAGCAGTGGAGGGATTCAGAAATGTTGACAGAAGAGTATGAGGTATCCTAGAAAGCAAATAAAAGAAATGGAGCTTTCATCTTTCAGTCACAAACAGAAATGGGCTAATTTCTGTAGTGGAAATTCGTGATCCAACTTACCCCCAACCATGGGAGGACAAAGCAGGAAAGGATAGAGAAATACAGCCTCTCTGGCAGCAGATAGCTAACCTGCCTAGCTGGTCCACCTTCCTGTCTAATGGAAGAGGTGTCAGTGTTAGTAAACCAGCAGCTTATATTCTCCTGGCCATGTTTTAGCTGTCTTGTATCTACTTCTTCCCTCAGTAGTCATCAAGCAACAAGATAGGAAGAGGCATTTTCTTTTTTAATTCCTTCAATGAATGAGTTTTTCATGAGTCTTACTGGATGTAGTTTCCTCATTAAGAAAACGAATAGCAGAACACAGTGCATAACAGATTTTAATAGCAAACTCTCCTTACTGATGTCAGCAATCAGTAATCATATTGATATTCTAAAAATACTGATGTGTTTAACAACATTGCTGCTGAACATACCTTTATGTTTAACTGCTAGAAATCTATCAGGAAATTTAATGAGTCTTGTGCTTTTATAGACCCAAAGTCTGAAGACCCTTGCTCTATATCATTGAGTTCTCTACGTCTAAATCCACTACCACCGTAGGGAAGCAGTTCTGCATGTAAATTGTTTGCTGTGTGAAAAATAATTTATTTATTAACCAGGAAAGTGGACTGGTCTTATTCATCCGCAACCCAAGCCATTAGGCAAAGGAAATACTAGTAGTATGTATGTAAAAATTAAGGCACAAAACCAACACTGAGAGTAACGCCATAAAAATTGTGTGTGGGCAAAATAAACATATTAAATGTAATGTTAGATTAAGGATATGCAAAAAAGCAACAGATGTATTAGACCGAATATAAGGAAATTAATACAGTGAATGTATTACTGCACATTTAAGGCAGTGTTTATAATAACACCCAGTTCTTTGCATTCCGTCAACAATATTTTATTCTAGCGCAATGTTCATTCTCCTATCATTCCCTCATTCCCTCCAGTACAACCCTTTGGAGTGTGTACCTTTAACTTCTAGTGGGTGTGGCCTGAGCCTTTAAAATTAAGTTATCACCTTACAATTCTAACAAATACTCATTGACAGAGGTCAGATATCAATACAATTGTGTTTGCCATCATGTATGTTTCAAGATAAAGTATTCTGATTCCGTGTATGTAGCATGATTTTGGAATTGTTAATGCAATATGAACAAGTAATACTTGACGCCTAGAGGAGCAGTAGGCGGTAACTGCATATGCACCTGGAGGCGTCACTCGGATGTAATGAGCAGTACTGCAGCACTATAAATATGTAAATAATTATGAACCAATAACTTTATAAAATATATCTTCCTACACTGTATATACTCTATATATGACTATATCTATCCTAAGAATGTTTTTTATGTTTTACTCCTGCTGTAATCAATATCTTGTGCTTACTGTTCTTTTCCTTATGTTTTAATTGTTTTCTTGTGATTACTACTCTGCTTCTTTATAGTTTATCTTCTGTTAATCTCTGAGTCTGGATTGTTGATTAAAATGGGTCAGATGAACAGTTAACTTATGAGGTCAACAAATTACAAAATAAGTAAATAAATAATTTTGTCTCACATAGCCAGCTCAGCTGAAAATCTTTACATTATCTTTAATGATAAGGCTTAAATGCTCTATCCTACCCTACCCAAAGAAAAAAGAAAAAAATTAAATAGGAGGGTAAATCCTACTGTTGATTTGTGTGGTACTTTGAGTAAAGTCCACCTTTCCTTGCGTTCTGCTTCCTTTTAAAGTATATGTCCTCCTGGCCTTTTAATTTGCACAGTCACAAGGTATTACACATTTTTTTTTCAGAACAGAGCTATGTTTAAATTATTTTGAAATATAATACCTTTTATCTATCTGATGAGTAAACCAACGACACCTGGAAATGTTGCAGTGAATGGCAAGCAACATCTGTGTCTGTATTAGGCCATGATACCTAGACCGAGCCTTATATCTTAAAACTACGCTGAAAAAACTTAACACTGTCATACGAAAGGGGCCTAAGAAATATGGAAGCTGGGGTGTTTGTTTCTCTATTGAATTAGTCTGTGCTACTTTTGCTCTGAATATTGCCCACAAATATTTAAAAGATGAGTGCTCCTGGAGTTCCTTACGTTTACTTAACCAGCCGCAACTTGAATTTCATTTTGATCAATATAAAACTAAAAAATAATGATGATCTCAAAGTTAGACATTTCTTTGGAATCCTTAAACAGAAAAAAAGAAAATGACAGAGACCAAAAATGCATCCCTACCTAGATCAGACCCTCATACTCTACTTACAAATGGCAATAAAATTGCTGATTAGTGAGACAACACTGTTTAAGACATATTGATCAAGTTTTGTAAATTTTCCGGCTGCTGGTAGAGCTTCATTCGTAGAATGCTAGATATGCCTGGTAGACAGTAGAGGATTTGTCCTAAAGGTGCAGACACCCCATAGAAATAGATCATGCAATGATATTGTGGCCAAAGCAAAGATGTGACTAAGCTACACTCAACATATCTGTTTTAGTTTCCAACAACCAGGACTTGCAAATTGTAGAAACCTGAGCACAAATTTTCCTGATCACCCTTACACCTACAGTATAAGTCTGAGGTCAGATATACATGCAATAATGCTTCTTTGTTGTGCAGCAAATGATGAAGTGAGTAGAGGTCTTTACAAATTGATGACATCAAAGTAACTCCCCTGCCCACAAAGGCATAGGATCCAGCCTTTCACACTTTCTACTTCATTACATTTTGGTTCTAAAATGCTCCGCAAGCAAAAATCCTCCCAATCTCATGCATACATGCATGCACAAAATTTGTCAAGAAAGATGATCAAAATTTCTTAAGAGTGAGAAGGCTTTATCACTGATTTCAAAATGTAGGGAAGCTTAAAATAAATGGGAAATGTAATGACTGCCAAAAATAATTAGTTAATTATTTTTATTTCATGAAGGTAAATGGTCCGTTAACTCTGTTCTTTCTAAGATAGGTTCTTTTGAACTTCATAGGACTTCTTCTGACTGTCTGAAATACCTGTCGGACTTTATTAAGAGATCCTTTGGGGTATTCATATTGCAGTATGACTACAGTTAGCTATCTAGCAAAGCAAAAGCAAACATTGCAAAATATCTGACTGCTATCTATATTTATGCCCAAGTAAATAAGAGGGTCATTAGTCATATGGATCTGCCAGTCTGGTTTAAGGAAACAGATAACAATGTCTGTGTAAATGAAAAAAGAAGCTACTGTTACACAATAATCATGAACCGTTTGTAAAGCTGAGTGTAGAAATGTCCCATGCATGACCAGCATTTATTCAGACTACCATTAAACCAACACTTTGACATTGGCATTATTCTTAGTAATTTTTTAGAAAGACTGCTTCACTGCCCTGCACACAATCGTAAGAGGAATAACGCATACAGACCTGTTTCATATCATGTAGCACATTTAGTCAGACTAAACTCTAAAACTATCCCTGAGGGCATTTTCACAGATGTTTCGATATATCCCCTGATAGCTCAGTGGGCAGGTACAGCTTCTCTCATTATAGTAAACTGGATTCATATAACACAACTGGTCAGGAGGCCTCAACATCACTGAAAACAGCACAGATTCTAATTGCAGCAGCCTGAGCTTATTTTATCAGTGCATGTGAAGTCTACATCAACAGCAAGTTAAAATATTCTTGTTTGCTGATGCCAATTTAAACTATTACTAATGCAACCTTCACCAATTCACTAAAACACAGTACCATACCTCTCAACTTATTAAAGCCAGAAATCTGGACAATACCATAAATAACGGGGGGGGGCAAAGGACCCAAAATAGGGACACTTTTTAAATATTGCTCTTACAAACTTGGAAAGTTTATAGAATAGCAGGTTTTGCATTTAGCATGAATTTTTCAGAGGGGTATGAAGGCTGAAATTTAAATGTCTGTCATTATTTTTTTACTTCAACCTTCAATGATTTGCCAGAAACCCACAGTTTTATGAGAAACAGACCACAAATATGAAGCAAAATTATTATTTTTGCTTGGAAATGTTTACATAGATATTTTTATACCTGAAGTAGATTCCAGAGCATTTTTCCTCAGGTAGACAACAAATGATGGAGGTGTGATGGGGAAGAAAGATGTAACTGGGAACATATTTTCTGGAAGTGTAATGAGTAGGAACACTTTGAAGACTCCCTGCAGACTAGTCTGTCAGAGATACTAGGTAAGGAAATTGGTGAATCTACAGAAATGATTTTTCTGAGCTATGATACAGACTTGGAGTTGCCTAGACATAATAAGGCCTTGCTAAGTCAAATTATGGTGGCTGCCAAAACAGCAATTACTAGAAAATGGAAATCAAAGTCTCAACCAACTGCACTATAAGTAGTGAGTATAGTAACAGAGATAAAACAACTGGAGTTGGGATCTATAAAAAAGGGTATGATCAAATTACATAGGAAAAAAAATGGGAATTGTGGGTACAATATATACAAGGGAGGAATTAGCTTTAAAAGAAGGCAGGACTTGAATGAGCTATGTAATGTTTGACTGACTATGATTGGGTAGATTATTTATAAGTGATGTATAATGTTTGCAACTGGGATTATGTCACTATGGTTTATGATTTAAAATGCTTGCATCTGGGATTGTGTCAATATGGCTTGTTTTCATTTATATAAATGTATTGCCTGTGTCATAAGTGATAATTTAATAAAGATGTTTTTTGTTTAAAAAAATATATGTGGCAAAAATCTGGACATTCTGTGAAACTTTGTACAGTTGAATGGTGTGCACAGCACTTGCCATACATACATACCACCAACACAACTTTTTTATTGTTCTATTGTTGCATAACTATATAAAGTTATCTTGTTTACAATGGAGTTTTAAAGTAGAACATGTGACTCTAGGATTTTAATGTGTGTATCGTAATAAAGAAAAACATATGTATCCTGGAGAAGACAGCTGATGTCACTGACAAGGATTTGCCTGGTTCTCTGTGAGCCAGATCTCTCAAATGGTCACACACGAATGACTGATACAGCCAACTGGAACCTACGGTAACAGAAATAAGAAAAATAATATAATATTTAGACAAGAACTAGTAGCAACATTTTCCAGCATCTATAAATGGCAGTGTTTCAAAAATAATGGGTAACACTGAGAAATGTTTATTCTATCACCTACAACATACTTCTCAACTGCCCAGATTTTTACAGAATGTCCAGACTTTTGCCTCATATTTTTGGTCTGTTCCGCATAAAATGTGTGGTTTTCTGGCAAATCACTGGGGATTGTCATTAAATAAAAACATACATCTGAGTTTAAGGCTTCAAATCCTTCAGAAAATGCATGCTTATATGAATCTTGTTATTCTAGAAACTTTCTAAGTTTATAAGAGCAATATTTAAAATTTGTCTCTGTTTTAGGCCTTTTAGTCCCCCTGATTATTTTAGGCTTTGTCAAGATTTCTTGCACTAAAAGGGTGAAATGTATGTATTTTTTCTTATGTATTAGAACTTTAGAAAGGAGTTGTATATAATTTATCCCATGTATTAGTGAAATGCACCTAAGCCTACAAATTCATGTGTCACTACCTTCCAGTTAGAATACTGTTTGCATTATGATAACATGTTTTATGAAGTCATGTAATGCAAGGCCTACATTTTAATGTTTTCCTGTGCTTCTACATTTACCAGGTTGTACTTACAAATGAAACTGTTTACTTGTTACATTTGTAACTGGGTAATTCAGATAATGCAAAGAACCATTTTAGCCATGCCAGTACCTATATGGGGAAAACAGACACTGAAATTTACACAAGAAAACTGCTACAATATTTATAATATTTTGGATAATTTACTTCAGTAGGTTAAAATAGTTAAATGGAACTTGTATACAACGAATCAGTAGATAGATTACAAAATGGAAGTCTGTTAATACATTACATGGTGCTGAAGTTGTAAGCATGCTGCATAGGACACTGCTCATTTTTGTTGGGTGTGAATGACACTGTATCATCATTTGCAGCAGTATATACCTTGGTATGTAACAGCTAGCAAGAGGTGTAGCAGAGCGTACTAGGTTTAGGCTATATGGCTAAGTATACAAACTGCTAAACAGAGGCATGTGGATTTAGATAATTACTTAAATGCTCTTTAAGTAGTGTCCTGAAGCAAAGGGTTTAAATTGCAGTTCCCTAATAATTATGGTAACTAGGTTCAGGAGGTAGGCACAGTTATAGAGAGTGCTTTTTCAGTTAAGGGGAATCTTAGAAAAATGCATGTTCACACCCATTTGCATACACACACACACACACACACACACACACACACACACACACACACACACACACACACACACACACACACACACACACACTTCTATAATTGCTGCTTAACAATCCCTTGCGTTGTTTTAATATTAAAACTCCAAACATTTTGCCATGTCTGCCATTGCAGTTTCTTACACCAAATCTAATTGCTGGCATAGTTGCAGAGACACTTAGGAAGTCTCCAGTCCATTATAACAACTAGTCCTTGTAACAGTAGATGCCAAGTCTTCCAGTTTCAAGTGCCTTAAAAAAGGGAATGGTTCTCTTCAACCCCCAAGTATGAATTTAATAACAAACAAAATAACTATCCACTTACTTACTTACTTACTGTAGTTTTCCACCATTTCAAAGCCTACATTGTTCTTTAATGAAACTGAGGAATGCTTAATCCTCTAATATCCACAATGATACTGGTGGATGCCCATTCTTTCAAAGTTGCAGTTTATTTGGACCATGACTTGGTAAAAAGAACATACAAAGCTTTGTTTTAAGAAACAGTCTAAATATATAAGGAATGATAGATGGTGAAATGATTTGCATCACATAAGCCACTATGTGCCTCAATACATGTGTGAATGTAGGAAACGTACTTTGCCTCTTGAATAAGGAAATCTACCCTTGCTAAACAGCAAACACAGTGTTAATGCAAAATGCATTTCTGTCCTACTGATACAGGTTAACAACCCGATATGAGACCACATCACTTTACAATGCTTCTGGATGTACAAAATTCACCATTATCAGTGGTCTGTGAGTGATACTTGCATGTATAATAGGTACTATAGGTATAAAAACACCTTTCAAGATTCTAGGAAAATGCAACTGCAATCTCATATAATGTACCTGTTCATACCCTTCTTACCTCTACAAATCTTGATCTGACTCTGTTTTTGATTATGTTTCCTTCATTATGCCAATTCTGATTTTGACTCTGCATATAATGCATGTATATATTATTTTGTCAGTGACTCTGTTATCTATTGCCTTTATACCCTTAAGCCAACTATGATGTTCACTTTGTATATAATATCTATATATATATAATGCATTTTGTTGTTCACGCTATATATAACATCAGGTAACTATTATGTTTACCCCTGGGTTGTGACTGAAATAAGTTCAGTAGGATTAGACCTCTACCTCAGTTCACAATTTCAAAATAAAAAAAATCATCCACAATTTCAAAATAAAATAAACACTCTGGAAATAAAAATACAGTCATCAGTTTTCCCTCTGATAAGAAAATAAATGTACTAACATCACCCAAGTACTCACCCAACCATTCTTCTGCAAACCCACAAAAGCATACACTTACCCAAATATGCAATTTCAAAGAGCAGGGACTTCATGGTCCCAGATGAGAGATGCATCTGCCTTTCATGAGTGACTTAGTTTGTGAACTGAGTTGACACATTGAGCAGAGGTCTTTTAAAGTGGGAAACCTCAGAAGTGAATCGCTGGAAAGACATACGTAAAACGTGAGAACATTATTTCGGAATACTGAGATATGCTCAAACGAGTGCAAAAATGAAGTTTACAGATATGAAACTATAGTTTTGTTTCGATGAAATAAAAGGCAATGAGTTGTGGGAAAATGCAACGAATTCTGGAGAGAACTACAAACAGAAACATTTTCTTCCAGCAGCGATTACATAGTCAAGAGACGGAGCTTACTACTATCACGGAAGTACTGCGTCTGTAGGTGAATTCCACACCACAGTGACATACATGTGGCACAGGATGTCACCCAGTTAAGGGGCTTAGGGACTTCTAGCAACGATTGATCAGAAGATGTTGGATGTCACAGGGGGATCAGACCATTCAAGTGATTCCAGGTGTTGAAATTAGTTTGTAAGCCGCTTCCAGATGGATGAAATGCACTTTATTCAGAATATTTAGCCTAGATTGTACAAAACTTCACAGTAATGCCCTTTTCCTTAGGCTACTCTAGTTATTTTCTGATAATTATCAGTAAGCTTTTAGTGATGTACATGTTTAACAGAGGCAATAACATAACAAATTAACAAATAACTGGAGATGCAAGTCAAGCAAGAATTAAAAAAGTTTACTTGGGTTATACAATGCTTACTCCTCCGTCTTTATGAATTTCCTACTAAAAAATGTGTCTAAGAAAAATATTTAAACATAAAAACAACTACAGATGGAAAACCTTTAGCCATAATAACCATAGGAAATTTGACCTGTCATTATCAAAGGGCTTCTCACTAAACAAACCATATTGAGATTCTGTCAGAATTAGAACAGAATACTGAATATATTCAGTAAGTGAAACCAACAAGGCAAAAAGTCCAACCTGCAGCCTAAATAGAATATGCAAAAAACTAAACAAGGCATACATAGCAACTTGTTCAATTATATATTTAGGTTGTTTTTTTAATGTGCGGGTGCTTAATGCAATGAGATTTAGCATATTGTGTGACCTTGTTCAGGAAAAGATCCTGAAGAGTGAATAAGCCTTGTTTTAGACCTTATTCCTCAACTATCTTTGCTAGCTGTCTCTCTCTCTCTGTCTGTATATACATATATATGTATATATACACATACACACACACACACACACACACACACACACACACACACACACACACACACACACACACACACACACACACATACACATATGGTTTCATGGTAATTGACTGATATGCACAAACATCAGCTCAATGCTGTTCGATGCTGGCATATTGAAAAACATAAGATAAACAAAGGAAATACCATCCTTACGCCATCGTACAAAAAAAGTCTACCATCACATTAAGACCAAATTAGTCTGCATACTTATAGTGTTATGGAAGAAAAATTTGTAAGGTAAGGCGCAGAGTTAGGATTAGGGATAGGGGTATGGATAGCTTTGCCCCTTGTAACACCTTACTGATGTCTGCTATCCCTAACCCTAAACCTTACCTTAGAAAAGCTCTTAGAAGCACAACACACACACACACACATATAAGTTAGCCTATCCACTTACCTAACCCTTACTTTAACCATAACCCTTAAACAGTCTCTCTCTCACACACACACACACACACACACACACACACACACACACACACACACACACACACACACACACACACACACACAGAGACACACACACAGGCTCCTAACACCTATGGCCAAATATTTCAATATATCCAAAGGTTTCAGCAGTAACAAAACAAAACTCACTCACCCACCAAAAACATCCTCCTCCCTTAAAAGGTTTGACCAACAGTGCAATCAACAGCACAAACACTTTATCAAGCATTGCATGATTTTGGGGAAACTGATATTCAACCACCTCACAGGTATATATATATATCTGTTTGTGTGCCTATATTTTCAGATGTTTGAATTTAAAGGAATGTGTTTCATTACCTGTACTCACCAGTTGTTATATTTTCATTTTGTTCTAAATGAGTCTGTATAGTTTTGAGTCCATTTGTTGATAGGCAAAGAAAAACATTTCTCACCTACATGCAGAAAAAGACTAGCCCTGTTCACTCTTGTCAGCAAACAATTCTCATCTTCGATGGCAGTCCAGTCATTCTTGTTTCTGATATGTACTGAACACAGGTCTTGATTCCAGTTCTTCCTATTTATTTCTTAATTTTCACAATAAATTGCTATTCTCAGCTGTCTCAGTCTTGTAATATTTGTTAGTTTGTCATTATCCACTGAATCACCAATTCTTCAGCTGTATTTCTTCAGTATCAGGCTTAAAATATCTACCACTTCAACTACATACTTCATTAAAGCTTCACAGGAACTTGTCAAAGAATTAGAAACTCTGGACTCCGACATGAACTGTGAATGGTATTGTCAACAAGCCAAATAAAATTAAGTCCATGGTGTTCCTTTGTATTACAGAAGAAAACAAGTATTTAATATTTTTTTATCTTAAGGAGGAAAAGAGATTTCTGACATAAAAGAAAAGTTATAGGCTTATTGTAGGACAAAAAATTATTTGCAAAATTTAAGGCATTTATTTTGCACCAGAAATCAAGAGTTTCAGGAGTCAGTAGATATTTATGAGACTGACCTCAGGCATAGAGTACATGACTGTGATTTTAGTATTTTGCATGACACACTGACAAAAGATTTATGCATGGGATCTGAAATGACCAGGTGAGAATCACAGTGCTACAAGAAGCCAGCCTGATTGCACACCACTCATTAGATGCAAGTAAGCACAGGATGAAGTAAAACCCAGAACCACCTCGATGGCTGCCAGGATGATGGCTCCCTTCATTTGGTTCTCAACACAATGATGGGGAATGAACAGGCCAGTTGGTAGAGAGATGGTTTTTAATGGTCGTCAGACAATGAGGGCAAAAAAAAAGTAAGAAAGTGATAGATGTGTAGGGAAGAGTAACTGGATTATTTTTAATGTATTAATTTGTTAACCAAGTAAGTGGCCTGGTCACCAAAGACCCCAGCCAAAAGCCCAGGGGTAAATACAATATATATGGGCACTTTAAAGCAGCCAATGAATCAGCATGTTTTTTGAAGAAAACCAGAGAATACTACTGGCAAATTTTACCTTTGTTTTTGTACTATCATTAAAGAGATTCATATACTATTTTATATGTTTGACCAGGTAACCCCACTGTCGGGAGGGGGTTGACCCAGCAGCACTATCTGGTTAAGTGACTTGCTAAGTTCTCACAGTAGAAAAATATGCAGCAACTTCAGCCTGTGAATAAAAAACATGGATGCAATACTTCCTTTACAGGTCAGGTAAGGCAAAGGTTGTTATGTTTTGGCCAAGATGGTGCCAGCTGAATGCAATGCCAAGTTCAATCATAGTCAGCATTATTTATTCATCTTTTGACTGGGTTAGTGCCACTAATCTAGTATCCTCTTTTCAGGAGAGACCTGAAGTGGTATTTATACTAATACTGAGTCTGTTTTTTTTCCTTACTGTTATATATATTATTTTGTTATTGGTCTATCAGCCATTTCTGACAACTAATGACATATTCGGACTGGCATTTCACTTCTGAAGCTTGGGAGATTACTGTACCAGCTGCTTTCCCCAATTTCTTTTGAGTTCTTCATTCTACTGGCTTATTTTACATTGTTGGTGTTTTCATACATGAAGACTGCAAACTACTTTATTAGCATAAAGTTAAACTTGTTATCAGCTTTTGTTTTGTCAGTCTTTTGCAGCTGTGACTTTGTTTAGTGTTGTGTCTCGCTGCACTTTACTTTGTTGGAACTTTGTCAGTGTATGGCTGTTGCTTTATATACTGGGATGTTTTGCTTTGCTCCTGCAGCTATTTCCATCTTGATGCAGAAGATTTTCCAAATTTGGTAGTTTTATTTGCAACATCCTTACCATGGAATGCTACAGAACCAGTCTAAGGTTGTATGGTACCTGATTTAGTTGTTTGGAGATAGGTTCATAGGTAGGTACTGGGCTATCTGCCCGAAGGCATATATTAGCCCAACCACGTCGTGCGGTATTCACCGCCCCTTTGGTTAGTTCCCTAGCCCCTTGATCTAGCAGCTACTACCCCTGGCCCCTATCTAGTAGAGCTGTTTGTATGATCCCTGGTGTGAACTTTCTGTTACCTATCCACTCGTCAAGGTTCCTCTTGAAGAGTGATAGTGAGGGGCTCTGTCTTATGTAGATCGGGACCTTGTTCCATAGCAAGGAAGGTCTTTGCAAAGGGAATCTATTCCTCCAGCATGTTCTATTCATTGTTGTGCTGAGGTTTATATCCCTAGAGCATGTAGCTCGAGTAGATTTTGTTTTGCTAAGATGGAGCATGTTCAACAGTTCTGGGTTGGACATGGCTCTGTATGTTAGACAGAGATTGCCTCTGAGCAGGTGGTATGCAACAGAGAAAAGCCTTAGTTTTTTCAATTGTGCTGCATAGGGCAACTGTTTGAGGCCAATAATCCTCTTAGTGAGGTACCTTTGTGGTCTCTCCAGCTGCTGGAGATGCCTAGCCAGCCAGGTACATTCCAATTGGTGCACTGTACTCAATAATGGGTCTGATGAGGGAAGAGTAGAGGGGCACCACTATATCCTTAGATCTTGATGCGAAAGCTTTCGTGATCAGATGGGTCACATAGAAGGATTTTCTAACCACCTTGGCAACATGGTTATCAAAGGAAAGCTGACTATCTACATGGGTCCCTAGATCCCTTATTACTTCTTCAGATTTCAGGGGGTTACCTCCTATGTGGTAGTTCGCGGGTACTCTTTTTCCAAAGGGGATTACTACGCATTTTTTAGCATTTAGCTTGAGACCATGGCTTTGACACCATGCATCAGTCTCATTAAGGCCCTTCTGGAGGATATCCATGTCGGCTGGAGACTCTATTGTAGCACCCAGTTTGCAGTCATCCGCAAACTTGGTCAGCCACAGCCCTTCAGTGCTTGCCTGTACTTCTGAGAAGTATATGCCAAACAGGAGGGGCCCCAGGACAGAGCCCTGAGGCACACCGCTCGTTACTGGTCTGGATTCAGACATAGATCCCACTACTCTTACTTTGTGGGATCTGTCTGAGAGCCAGTTTGCGATCCATCTTGTGACGTAAGGGTTTATGCCCAGGTTGGTGAGTTTATCAATAATACCCGAATGGGGAATGGTGTCAAATGCTTTAGCAAGGTCAAGGTAAGTCGTGTGTACCTCCTTTCCGTTATCTATAGCCTGAGTAACTGTCTCAAAGAAGTCCACCAGGTTCAGGAGGCATGATCTGCCCTTGACGAAGCCGAACTGTGTGGGGTCAAGTGTTTGGATGCTCCCAATCTCTCCATTTATGAGTTCCATAATGATTCGCTCCATTGCCTTACAGATCAGACTGGTCAGGCTTATTGGTCGGTTGCCAATTATCTGAGCTTCTTGATATTTTGTCTGAGTTTTGGGGTCTTCCTTGTACTGACAGTAGTAGCTACTTTTCGTCATTGTAACAGATGAGCCTTTTTTTGCATTGGAATATCTTGGATTTGCAGTTTTACCATTTCATGTCCATTATGCAGTTGCTTTATTTACATATGTCCTGTTCCTGGCCTTTAATTTTTGTTTTTTATTTGCTCATATTTTATTTAACTTCTTATTGAAGCCAGTTTTGCTGACTACAGATGTTTTATTTGTAATCCTAGTTGTCATTTACTACATTTAGAATTATTTTATTCTACACAGTAGTACATTTTATAATATTTTTATTTAGCTATCACTGGTATCACTTTGTTGTGCTTCTCTCACGTTTTTATTAAAGCGTTAAGGAAATAAGCCCTCAAAAGTCTGAAATGAAGTAAGGCCCAAGCAGAGGAACAAACAAGTCAAAATGGTCTAAAAAGCAATATCAGCTACAGATAAATATTTTGCAAAGAAATCTTAAATTTACAACTAAGACAAAAAATCCAAGTAAATATTTCATGCATTACAGATTAGCAAACATCATGAATCCAATGCAGATGAATTCTTCTTTTATCAGGCTCTAACCTTCACCTGGTATCAAAAAGTCAATGTTGAGAAAGACAGACTCCATGGCAGTATAAGCAATGCTGGTATAAAACAATGAAATCAAATAAGGCTGAAAAGAAAGTTGCTTCAGAACATTCACTCTTCCTTTGGTCAAAGTCGTAAAATGTGTGCAGAGTCTGATAAAAGTAAGCATGCAGCTTACAAAACTGAGTGGGTCAAGGGCTTCTAGCTTATATGTTCTGCAGCCCAGCCAAGACTCTTGTTATCTATGGTTAATATACAACCCATAACATAAAGCAAATATATACAGCTGCATGCATTTTTTGATGATTGAATAAATGAAGCATTTACTTAAAATCTGAAAGGGTTCATCTAGTTTTCTAGCAGTAAGTTGTTCAAACCACCAGGACAAGCCAAAATTAACCTGGCTAGCCTGAACAGTGAAACACAAATGTAGCAACATTTATTTTCTCTGCACTTTTAATAGCCTCCATTCTTATCCAAACATAACAGCTTTGGTTGGTCCCAGTATTCATTGTGTCCCTCTTTATCCATTTTATCCTTTTGTTTCATCATAAAGAGTTTTTTTTTACAAGTATAAAGAAATGGCTTTTAGACATGTCCTTATCTGTATTTTAGTCTTTGTTTTCACTGGTGGTACAGTGGTTAAGGGGGCATTTTGCCCCACTGGCAGTATTATCACGTTGTAGTTAGTTAAAAATAGTCATTATCCGGTGATGAGAGGGGCAGCAGACACTCCCACTGCCAACCCACAGTGCCACAGGACACACTGTTTGTGACATTATCTGGTGATGAGTGGGGCAGCAGCAACTCTCACTGTCAACCCACAGTGCCACAGGACACACTGTTTGTGACATTATTTGGTGATGAGTGGGGCAGCAGGCACTCTCACTGTCAACCCACACTGCCACAGGACACACTGTTTGTGACATTATCTAGTGACGAGTGGGGCAGCAGGCACTGTCACTGCCAACCCACAGTGCCACAGGATACACTGTTTATAACATGTCTGAATTATCAAACTGGGCATGTAAATAAAAGTCAGAGGTACTGTTATGTGGAACATAGTCTGAATCAGGTGTACAGCTCCCCATTCAGTGAGATAAAATATGTATGTATATAACGGCCTGACAAACACACACACACTATATGTCTATATAACAATTTGTATCACAAAGCTGATGTCACTTAGTGAAAACACCAATAATAGAATGCAGAACAAATCCATATACCCAGAAGGTACCACACATGAAAAATAAATATTCACACACAACAAAAAACAAAGCTGTTAATGAAAAATTCAAGTGACAAGAGGTAAAAAAGCAAGCATTACTTGCAATGATAGCTATGTCCCTCTGAACCTCCAATAACCCCCTTCCATACTTCAGTACTGAAACCCTTCATTACATGTAGCTTTCAGTTCCTTTACTTAGCTGCTGAAGCATTTGTTAAAAGTAACATTGGACACAAAAATTCCTCCTATCTCTCTCTCTATATATATATATATAAGTTGTGTGTGGCACTCCATACAATCTTCTTCTTCTCCTTTCAGTTTTTCCCATTAGGGGTCACCACAGCAGAACAATGGTCCATAAAATGATTGTTAGTGGAGGTTTTATGATGTTGAGTTCTCAGCCCAACCTTCCAGAGAAGGCACACACATGCACTCGCGCACACCTAGGGTCAATTTAGAATGTCCAATCCACCTGCAGCATATCTTCGGGATGTGGGATGAAACAGAAGCACACACAGGAAACCTACATCACTGCAGGTAGGCATGCAGACTGCACACAGAAGGCACCTCTGCCAAGAATCAAACCGGAGAACCTCTTGCTATGAGGTGGCAACTACTGCACCACCGCGGCTACTCCAAACACTCCATATTATCTAAGGTTTATAATATCAAGAGTTTTTACAGCCAGTAGAAGTGACTGAGACTCATTTGATTTCTTGTACATGCATAAGTATGTGGAAAGTTGTGGAACAAATGGAAGAGGGAATTTGCCCTTTCCTTGCTGTTTGTGAGATCTCTAAGTTGGTATATTCAATTAACAGGGGTTATAGGGAGTGTAGGTTGGCTTGCTCACCCTCCAAAAAAATGAGCATTGTTCTTAGTTGTTATTTTGAGTTTTGATCCTTTTGGTTCAGTGTTTTGTCATTCAGTGTACTTGTACTGTGATATTTCAAAGTACATCTGTGATGTCCCCTCGCTGGACCAGTAATCAAGAAGTCTGAATCCTCATCACTGACACTGTAGAGGGACGTTAACTTGGAACAAAACTAGATACA